>NW_023458566.1:20352361-20353688 GCF_013731165.1 Rhagoletis pomonella | reverse complement strand
GACAACTGAGTTGACCTCGATTTGGGTCAGGAGGCGATGAGTGCGCGTCTCCGAGGGTGAGCAGCGATGGGCAGACGAATTTTTGTTGGCATTTTAGAATTTCAAATTTTCAGTTTACTTGGCAAATTTCGAAATTTTGCCAAATTCCATGCACTGCGTGCGGCAACGTGACGCAATCAGAGCACACACACACACACACACACATAGTATGTCAGCACCGCATGCATTCATTTTCCTACCCAACAAACACTGGAACCGAAATTTTCAAACGTTTGAGAAAATCTTATTTCAGCATTGTTTATCATTTGAGACGTAATATTTTCTCAAATTGTTCTCAAACATTGTTTATCAATTTAAGAACGGTTTGAGAAACATTTGAGAAAAAATTTGTTAGCATTCCGTTCCGTTCCATCTGTGTCAACATGGCACAGATGTCGAAGTCCATCGGTAGTCGGCTACATCAGTCGCAAAATGGCTCTTCGGCCATGCGGTCGCTGTTATTCGCAATTTGTCTAATTTCAAAACAAACCATGGAACTAATTTTTTATATCAACCGTATTTTGCTTTGTTAAACTAACTGAATAAATAAGCTATTAAATACACTGCATAAATAAAAATTCCGTTCCTATAAAAACTGTGTTTCTCTTACAAGTATCATTGGCAACACTATGCAAATACTTCAATGAGAGTAACTGGATTTCATTTCGTTCCGCTCCTCTCACGTTTGAGAAAAAGTTGGAAAGTCAACATTTATCAGTTTGAAAATAAAGGAAAATGCTCCATCAAATATGTGCCTTTTAGTTTTAGAACGCTATCAACGGCTATTTGAGATGCATTTGAGAATTAACGTTTGAGCTTTGAGAAAAGCACTGATTCACAAATGCATCTCAGATTGAGATTTAACAAAACTGTTCATTGGGTAGCAAGTGCAAATATTCGGTGGCAATGTGTCGTCGTCACAGCAGCCCATTGTTTGGCCAAATGCGCACCAAATGTTGCATCAACGCACTCCCGAATGTAAGCGAAATTAAAAATTTGATTTCTCATTCCGGTATGAGCGTATGGCGCCGCTGCTAACATGCAACACCAAATAAACACCGTAACGGTTCGTAAAAATATGCGCCTACATATAGGTTTCTATACATATGTACATTCAGTTTCGCCGAAAACATCAATATTCGCACAAATGCGAGAAGGCAGACAGACGCGTATGCAACAGCCAACAGATTGCATCGCACTTCCTGTACTTGCCTCGCGCTTCGCCGAGTGTGCTCATTAAGAAGTCGTCGTATTTGTGTTGCATGACGCAAATGGGCAAATAAAATGC
>NW_023458566.1:20350811-20352261 GCF_013731165.1 Rhagoletis pomonella | reverse complement strand
CAAAACAATACCGGCAATACCGAGCCACGCAAGCAACTGTATGTAGTATGTGTGTATGTGTGTATGTACATATGTATGTTGACACGCACGCCCACACTTTTGCGATTACTGAATTGTTTTGCTGATACATACGCCGATACACGTGATGCGGGACTCTGACGCAGGAGCGCATATTCACATAAGGGGCATGCGAACCACTATAGTAGTATGTATATATGTATATAAACACACATACATACATAAAAAAAATATAAGTGTGTATAGATTTATGTTTTCGTTTGCGTATAAATAAAGAATATTCACAAGTTATTTGTATCTAGTCAGGATGAGATTCCGCATACGCCCTGTATACCCGCACTTGCCTTTCGTATAGCAATCAATGTTGCCAGATGCATAGTTTTAACTGTAAATTTTAGTTTTTTGACAAGATTACAGTTGTTTAAATTACCTTCTCTGTTCTGTATCAGTGAAAATTTTTTTTACGGAAAATTATATGAAAAAATTTAAATTTGTCAGCAAACAATTTTTTGAAATTTCCGAAAAAATTCAAATTTCTCTTTCGAAGAAGTAACAGCGTTTCCTCATTTGAAGTAAATGGTTTCAACTGCACTAAACTAGAAATTTCAGCACTCTCTGGTATATGAAGGACAAAAAGACTTCTTAAAAAAAACTTCAAGAGGTACTAAATTTGAGGCATCAAATCAAATGCTCAAAAAACTTAACAAAGAATTAAAAAAAAATCGACGTTACAGTTTTTTAGTGGAGAATAAAGTTTTTTAGAAAATTTACAGTTTTTGAAAAACAAGAATCTGGCCACACTGATGACAACATACATACATTTGTACGCAGCTAAATAGCGCTCATTTTCTTCGCTTGTTAGTCTTGCTATTATCCTCATTGTTATGGCTTTTTCGGCGTAGGCATGTGTCTGCCGCTATTCAACATCGTTCATCATAACTTACTTGCATACATTTTAGTACTCGGAAAAGCCAATGAAGTCAGTATTCAATTAGAACATTTCGCTCGAACTATTTTGCGGCTGCAACGCCTACGTAAGCATTTTTGCAGCCGCGCTGTGTGTGTAAGTTTGTCTGGGCGTCAACATGAAGGAAATGAGAATTTCACTGAATATATCCGCGCGCTTCCGCTCATCCGCACATCCGAATGCAGCAATCCAAAATTACATAAATAATTTTAGCTAACGTTGCACATTTTCCTCTCGCTATCTACTAGTATCTACATACCAATAGTGC
This sequence comes from Rhagoletis pomonella, assembly GCF_013731165.1. Lineage (NCBI taxonomy): Eukaryota > Metazoa > Arthropoda > Insecta > Diptera > Tephritidae > Rhagoletis > Rhagoletis pomonella. The sequence goes on along the minus strand of NW_023458566.1, from coordinate 20,351,008 downwards.
ACATAAATCGCATGTTGCTTTTGACTTTTTGGCGGCCACATTACTTCTCAACACACACAAAGTTGCACAACTCAGCCACGTTCGCTGCGCTGTTTTCGTTGTGGCCACTAAGGATTATTTTTCCTTCGATTTTCTTCGGATCTTCTATCACTTTTATGTTTCTATCTGCACACGGTAATTGCACATTGTGGCATGCC
>NW_023458566.1:20339876-20350711 GCF_013731165.1 Rhagoletis pomonella | reverse complement strand
AAAAGGCTGCATTTAAACATTTGAATTGCGGCGAACGCATTTTAATGTCGCTTATGCAACTTTGTATGGCAAATGAAGTGCTCGCTTGCTATGCATAAATGTGTGTGTGTGTGTGTGTGTGTGTGTGTGTGTGTGTGTGTGTGTGTGAATGTACATATTTAATGTTTAAATATGCATAGCTTGTGCATCCCGCTGTATCAACATTTTGATTAGCTGCTCAAACAAATCACCAACATGGCCTCATCTCGTAGCTGCTGTAGCCACAACAATCGTAGTATGGCTTGTCGTGATGAAGATGTAAGCGAAGTCATTTGCATACAGTTTTAAATACTCTTCTAAGATGTTGTGTTTTTGCGTTTATTATTGTGCCACTGTGTGACTACTTGGCCGTTGGACGTCGGCCATTAATTGATTTAAATTGTTATGGGACAACTTAATATTTTGCTCTGGCAGCGAAAGTGGCAACTTTCTCAAAGGCGATTGCCTTTTTGACGTAGAATACGTCTTACCTTAAGGTATGGGGGCTATGTTCAAATGTTGTAGTTGTAATTTTTAGAGCTTCACAAAAACGCTTATTGCACGAGAACTAATAAAGCGATTTCAAAGAAAAGTGTGGCGTTTCAAAGATAAAATTCCAAACCTGTCGACAGATTCATTTTTGTAAATAACCAATTCGGTTTCTGTCGTAAAAACAACGGTAAACATTGCCTTATTTTGGGGTCAATTTTGAGCCTTTAAAGTGCTCTAGCAACTTATTGTTGGCATATATAACTTTCATTTTCGGGATATAGGTTCTTTGGAGCAGTAGAAATATTATCGGGTACAAATTTTATATAAATTTAACAAATATTGAGCATTTTAAGGCAAAAAATTGTTGAAAAAATTTGCAAATTTTTTTCATTACCAAAATGCTCGAAAACCGCTCAAATGATTTTGTTTTTGTTTTCTTTAATCAAAAATTCAAGAGTTTTCCTTTCGTTTGGTATATGGGAAGTATTGGTTGATATCTTCTATATATGTTTATTTTATTCAAATATATGGGCATAAATGATTTTCCATACAAAATCACCTCGTCATCATTTTGCAAACACGTGCATATGTTGGAAGTGTGGGAAGGAGACAAAAAGTATGTATGCGTATGTAATGCGGCTTTTGATCGCAGCGTATGTACATATGTAAATGCATATATACGTACATATGAAAGTTTCAGTTAATGTGGATCTGTTTGGTTTTGTTATCGATATTTTTATCGATTTTGTTATCGATTTTGCTATCGATTTTGTTATCGATATTTTTATAGATTTTGTTGCCGATATTTTAATCGATTTTGCCATCGATATTTTTATCGGTTTCGTTACCGATATTTTCACCAATTTTGTTATCGAAATTTGTATCGATGTTGTTATTGATTTTGCTATCGATATTTTCGGAACTTATCGATATAATGATCGATATTTTTATCGATTTTGTTATCGATTTTGTAATCGATTCTGTTATTGATTTTATTACTGATTATTTATCGGTTTTGTTATCGATATTTTTCTTGATTGTTTTAACAATTTTGCTATCGATATTGTTATCGATATTTTTGTCGCTTTTGTCATCAATATTTTTATCGATTTTTCTATAGATATTGTTATCGCTTTTGTTGTCGGTATTTTTATCGGTTTTTTTACCGATTTTGCTATCGATATTGCCATCGCTTTTGTTATCGATAGTTTTATCGATTTTTTTATCGAATTTATTACCGATTTTGTAATGGATTTTTTGATAGATTTTGTTATCAATTTTGTTATTGACTTTGGAATCGATTTTGTAATCGATTTTTCGATAGATTTTGTAATCGATATTTTATCGATTTTGTAATCGATTTAGTTAACGATTTTGTTATCGATATTTTTATCGATTTTGTTATCGATTTTATTATCGCTTTTGTTATCGATATTTTTTTCTTAGTTTGTGCTTTCGTTTTTGACTTGGATATGCTCTTAACCATACCACGTATTCTACGTTTAAATTTAGCGGGTGTATCTCCGATACAGCCTGCAGACCAAGACGAAGGCGCTGGACTGTTCCTTTTTTAATTGAAATTTAATGAATTTGTCTAATTCTTTTTTCACTTCAACAATTTTTTTACGCAACCTTTTTTTTATGTTTAAGCAGACTGTGTGAAACGAATAAATAATTTCCGTACCAACATAAACATAGACACAAGCCTTTTTGGCAAATTACCCTTCATGTTGAGCTTTTTTTATGTTCAATTCTCTACACATAAAATTACAAACCTTCTGCACGAATTGGCTGGATTTTTTTTTTTTACCTAAACGTATTAGAGATGCTGCGCTCAACAAGGCAACTTCAACCCCGGAGTAAAGTGACTCTACAATCACACTTGCGAGGTGGCCCTCCTCTTACCCTAAAGCAAAGCTAAAAGTAGATGAAACTGCCGAGTTCGGATTTTACTCAGTTCCGCCGCCGAATTTCCAGAGTAGGCTTGGTTTCCATATCCTAAGGCAGCCCTAAGTCTGAGAGCGTCCTTTTCAGCCATATCACGTTCAAAAATGTAAAGTAGTTGCAAGTGGAAGATCATTCTAAGACCGTCCGCCGCAAAAATCGGGATGTTGCCTCCTCAGACCTTTCCATAAGTAATATGCAACAGATGCCTAAGGTGATGCCACTTCGTCTCACTTTATTGCTCACAGTGCCTTCGCTATAACTGTTTGTGAATCAAAGATGCCGAGTCCAAGACCTTTGAAGCCGCGCGAAGTAAGTTGATTATATTTATTAACTAACTTAGGTCGAAAATTTAAAATAGTATTCAAGTGATCAGAGAGCTGGCATACCTTTAGCGCAGCTTGGATGTCATTCGTAAACCCCTACTTGCTCAATTACTCTCCATCGCGTAGTTCTCTTGGCTTTCAGGATTTCAAATGCATATATTTTTCGAGTTTAGACTTGTGTTTGTTTTTCTGCTTTAACTTTGATACAGACCCCATATTGTGACTTGGAGTTAACTAACATTTTAAAATGTGTAAACCAAGGCTCAGTATTGGGATAGAGCGGCGAGGTACCAGTGTGCCCAACAACATTGGAAAAACACTTCCATCCTTTTCTCTTCCTCTAGCTATTACTTTTACGCTTTATTTTATGAACTAATTTTGAGAAAAACCCAGCCATGCGTACATTCCAAATGACTAAGAAAAATTCTGCTTGAATCCTAGGAACATCAATTTCCAACCAAAAATTTACCCGACAATAAATCACATATCCCATCCCACGGTTTTCCAGGTGTGAAAAGTCAGCTACTAGAAAAACAATACAAAAATAGCATAAATTAAGAGGAAAACGAAAGCATCAGCATTGAGAATAAAAGCTCAAGAAACTTAAAGTGCGCTGCTTAAAAGCTATCTATGTAGAATTTTATTATTATTCCAAACAAATAGAAACTTTTCACATGTAAACAAGTGCAAGTGAAATACAAATACTAAAAATGTTGCTACAAAAACAATAAACACAACAAAGTAGAAATAATAAAAAAACAAAAATGCTTAAACAAAACACCTATGGCAGCAAAACAATAACACCGAACAACACCTTTCATTACAACAACGACAAACACAACAACAATAAAATAATAAAAACATTTCGAATTTCGAAGCGGCAAGATTAAAGCTGCACAAGAGGGCAACTGATTGAAAAACATCGAAGGGCGGGTAGAATGTGTGGGCGTATGTATGTGGGGTAGTGCACTAGCTCGCGCATGATGCTATAGTTTTTGCTCCGATAGTCAGCTTCCAGCCAGGCAGTCAGTCAGCCACGATGACTGAAGGTGCAGAAAATTTCGAGTATTTCAAGCGGAAAGGTTAAATCACCCCGAAAAACACTGCAAAATTCATGTGAGCGTACGTGCCAGGAATTTCAAAACAAACAATACCGGCAACCGAGCCACGCAAGCAACTGTATGTAGTATGTATGTATGTTGGCACGCACGCCCACACTTTTGCGATTACTGAATTGTTTTGCTGATACATATACCGATACACGTGATGCGGGACTCTGACGCAGGAGCGCATATTCACATAAGGGGCATGCGAACAACTATAGTAGTATGTATACATGTATATAAACGCACATACATGCATATAAAAAAATATAAGTGTGTATAGATTTATGTTTTCGTTTGCCTATAAATAAAGAATATTCACAAGTTATTTGTATCTAGTCAGGATGAGATTCCGCATACGCCCTGTATACACGCGCTTGCCTTTTTCTTATTGCAACCAATGTTGCCAGATGCACAGTTTTAACTGTAAATTTTAGTTTTTTTTTTGACAAGATTGCAATTGCTTAGATTACCTTCTCTGTTCTGTAACAGTGACAAATTTTTTTACGGAAAATTATATGAAAAAATTTAAATTTGTCAGCAAACAATTTTTTGAAATTTCCGAAAAAATTCGAATTTCTCTTTCGATTTTTTTTTGTATGTCAGTTTTTAAGACAAAAGGGGATGATTAAGAAGCAGCGTTTCCCCATTTGAAGTAAATGGTTTCAACTGCACTAAACTAGAAATTTCAGCACTCTGGTATATGAAGGAGTAAAGACTTCTTAAAAAAACTTCAAGAGGTACTAAATTTGAGGCATCAAATCAAATGCTCAAAAAACTTAACAAAGCAATTTACAAAAAATAAAGAAACTGAATTTGATTTAAACAAAATGGGATTTAAGCGTTCCATTTTAAAAAGTCTGTTTTGGTTAGTTAAGCATAACTAAAACGCGTTACGCTGTTTTATTTTAAATTAAACTTTTTTGTTATATGTATATGTTTGATACAATGAAAAAACCCTAAGGTTTTAAAGACTGTCGTCGTTACAGCTTTTTAGTGGAAAATAAAGTTTAGTAGAAAATTTACAGTTTTTGAAAAATAAAAATCTGGCAACACTGATGACAACATACACTCATACATACATCAAACAACCAATCATACATACATTTGTACTACTGCTAAATACTGCGTAAATCTTTGTGCCATTTCGTTGTTGTTTTCCCTCATAGTAAATACCCAGTCGGAAAAGTAGTAATGCATTACATGCGTGATAAATAATATAATTTATTCCTTATGAGTTCTCGATTATATTATTACTAACTATGTAATCAGCATTCTAATATATTCAAAACGTTCCAAAAATTTCATATTAAAACACATTGATTTCTCGATATTAGGTAATGCAAAATTGAATGCCCCACTTTTCTTAGGACATCGTCCTGGGGAAAAAACTGCATTTTCGAATGTGAAAAGGGTTGTTTTACTGATTATTTTTTCGATTACTATACAATACATTTTCCCACTGGGTATTGCTGTAATCTATTCCATAGAGCTACTTTTCTATCAAGCGCTCATTTTCTTCGCTTGTTAGTCTTGCTATTATCCTCATTGTTATGGCTTTTTCGGCGTAGGCATGTGTCTGCCGCTATTCAACATCGTTCATCTTTATATGCACTCATAACTTACTTGTATACATTTGTATTACTCGGAAAAGCCAATGAAGTCAGTATTCACAATAAGAACATTTCGCTCAAACTATTTTGCGGCTGCAACGCCTACGTAAGCATTTATGCACCCGCGTGTGTATGGAAGTTTGTCTGGGCGTCAACATGAAGCAAATGAGAATTTCACTGAATATATCCGCGCGCTTCTGCTCATCCGCACATCCGAATACAGGAATTCACAATTACATAAATAATTTAAGCTAACGTTGCACATTCGAGCGCAAGTGCTCTAGCTCACATTTTCCGCTCGCTATCTAGTATCTACATACCAATAGTGCACATAAATCGCATGTTGCTTTTGACTTTTTGGCGGCCACATTAGTACTCAAACACACAAAGTTGCACAACTCAGCCACGTTCGTTGCGCTGTTTTTTCGTTGTGGCCACTAAGGATTATTTTTCCTTCGATTTTCTTCGGATCTCCTATCTCTTTTATGTTTCTATCTGCACACGGTAATTGCACATTGTGGCATGCCACGCGCTAGCACATGCAACATAAATTAACTGTTTGTTTAAATATGTATGCATGAATGTAGATGTGCAAAATCTTCACGTGTGTTCAAATTTATATGCGAGCTCTTTGCTAAGTCTGTTTGTGTGTGTGTGTGTGTGTGTGTGTGTCTGTCACGGTACGTGCCTTGCATTCCGCCTGCTACAAGTTCACTGATCACGTACCACCACATCCGAACTGCATTTTCATTGCATTTCTACTAAGTCCGCTGCGGCACCACTTACCACTTACGTTTTGCCATCTTTTGGTTTTAGCTATTTTCTATTACCTGTGCGCCAGAGGAAAATGCTCACTTACATATGTATGTATGTATACATGTGTCCTCCTCTGGCTAGCATCCGTGTATGAAGTTTTAAGGCTCTTTAATTTAGTTTCCTTTCTAAATATTCTCCCCCCACCCCCTGCGGTTCGCCATCAGATATGCTTTGTTAGTTCGCCAAATATTCTTATCCGAATGCCTCAATGTAAGAAGTCAAGCGAGAAATCTTCATCAAATACACATACATATACATAGATATTCCTTGCTTTGTATGTGTATATGTGCCTTTGAAATTTAATTGCTGTCCATGGCTGGTCGCTGGCGATTTCATGCCAATTAGCGAAAATTGATTTCGGTTCGTTGAGCGCCCCCAAGCGTGCAACCAAATGTTATTTCTCTCGCCCCGCTCGCTTACGTTTCTAATATCGAAATTCATTCAACCGAATTTTGTTTAAGGAATCGAATTTAGCGATAACCATCGGTTTAAGCTTCTGAGGAGAAGGCGCACATTATTCACATTTCAATGAAGCTGTGGAAAAAATTAGGAAATAATTTGCAACTTAAATCGAATTATCTTTGGAAATGTCTCCTATCTTTAATGAAATTAAACCTGGTCTAAGCGCTTCTACATTTTGCTAAGTGTATGGTCGAAAAATGTTTCTGGGCGGTTCAGCTCTGCAGCCCTTTAATCTTAGTATCAATTTCGTGGGGAAGCCAAATTCAGACATCGCGGCATATAGGCAGCTCCTTTTAGAGGTGTCCAAAGCGGTTTTGAAGTCGACAAATAGAGATGGTGGGTGGCGATCCTTTTCTCGCGAACCTTTCCAAAATTTGGCGTATTGTTAATACATCATCCATATTGTATTTGCCAGGTGTAAAGCCACACTGATAAGGTCCAATCAGTTCGTTGACGGTGGCCTTCAGTTTTTCACACAATACACTTGATAAGACCTTATAACCTATGCTTAGAAGGCTGATCCCGCGGTAGTTCGCGCGTATGGCAGGTTCGCCTCTCTTGTGGATTTGGCACAGCACACTTAAATTCCAGTCGACGGGCATATGTTCGTCTGACCATATTCTGCACAAGAGCTAATGCATGCACCTCATTAGCTGCCGTCGTACTTGAATAGCTCAGCAGGCAGGTCATTTTTCCGGTCAGCCCGCAATTCAATCTCTTCGCAATCACGTATTTCGGCCTCTCTATTCTTATTGCAACATATACCTATGTATGTACGCTTTCTTCTTCAGTTCGCTATAGCGGTCCCACAAAGCTCGCGTTGTGCCCGATCGCAGTGTAGCCCTGTAGACGCCATCTTTTTCTCTGCAGCTTCCTGACACTCCTCATCGTACCAGTTGTTCTTTCGGGCTCGCTGAAATCCGACTAATTCTTCGGCGGCGGTACTTAATGAGCGGGAAATGTGGTGTTGAAGAGTGCTCTCTGAGAGCAGGTGTGAGATTCGAGTAGCGAATGCATTGGCTGTCTGTTGTGATTGCAGCCTTTCGGCGTTAAGCTTTCCTTGCGTACTTGGGCGCACATTTTTTGATGCACAGAGGCAGGTGAGTATCTCGGAGCGTACGTATACCGCATAGCTTGATGGATCTTTTTTTGTTTGAACCAAGTACTACATACTACCATGTTTGGGGAATCGTGAAGTCGATCATCCTCAGTGCGTTGTCGGAAGTTTCATTGTGGAGGCTGAATTTTCCGACGGTGGTTCCAACGATATCTTCCTTGCCCACCCTGGCATTGTAGTCGCCAAGCACGATTTTGATATCATGGTGGAGCTTATAGAAGCTATCCTTGGACACTTCGTCCTTCTGGGCTATTTTGAATATTCCCGTGTCCAGCCGATTGTAAAAGAATAAAAATCTATTTTTTCCCCCTTTCTACGGGCCTTTAATAAGGCGTCGTACTTCCTTGTGGATGGCCAAAACTTCCCCTTGATATACAGCTTTAGTGGCTAGGGAGACGAAAATATGTACGTCTTTGGCCATGGTTTAGGTAATAAAGTACCTCCTCCGATTCTAACTTCCATTTTGTAGCCATCGGTATAGGAGGTGTATGACATTAAGCAGATTTGTATGCAGTACCAATGTTGCCGTGTCGCTATCACCAGTTGCGCTCAACAAGAGAATAAAGATGACCACAATTTTCCACGCAGGAGCCATTCTTTGCCAAGCTGATTGGTTCCTTCAATAAGCACTCAGCTTAGGTTCATACATAGTATAAGCCTTTCAAGCAATTGGCAGTGCTATCGTTACAAAAACAGATGCTAGAATTATCTTACTTATTAATCTAAAACTGTACAATAGTTTATTTTTAATGCAAATATTTCATCACTTTTTGCATATTTGGCCCCACAACGCTTCTACTAACTTTTTTACGGCCGAACATTTCGCAAGTGTCAGTTACTATACTATACTGCGATCATCAAAAAGTTGTCAATGAGTAAGTGTCGTCTCTTTGCACATCCATTAACGCTCACGTAATGCAAGTATGAATATTTCAATGCATCTATCTACTATATGTATATAGATAGATATATTTTCGTATGTATGTAGATGCATACATACATATGTATATTTGCACGTCATAGCATGCTCGTGCATCTAAATTCGCATTTTTATTGCATATATCCAAGCTGTCAAACCCGTTGCAGAGCTCGTCTCATTCGAATTAATTGATTTATCCATTTATTTTATTACAACTGCCATGTGCCAGCGAGCATTTATCTGCAGGCGAATATTTAGACACGGGCATGATACGAGCGGATACTAACGGTATTCTTAGAGTTAGATAAATTTACAGCAAGCTTGCATATAAGCAAAGTAAAATGCAGCATTTTGCATGACTGGCATAAATGAAGTGTAAAAATTTTACTACTTTAATACAGTAGAGCGCAATGGAGAAGCATATAAAGATAGGATGTAATAAATGTTCATTCGACTATAAAAAAAAAGTTTAGCTTTAAATTAAACGTAAATTTATTTAGTGTCCATGCGATGCGCATACTTTTTTTTATGCCATGGTGTGAATACCGCCATTGTAAAAGACTGCAAAATATTAATAAATATATTTATTTTTAATTTCCATTTCCATTTCCATTACCGCTTTGGCTTTGGCATAGTGGATTATTAAATACTATGTACATATGTATTAGTAAATGCTGTATCGCATTCCACATAAATTTTAATATTTCATTATTCGCACTTGCATCTACTCAAGTGCATGTGTGTGTGTGTGTGTGTGTCGTGTGTATGCAAATTGAGCGTGGTGGGTATCTGAACGCTACATCTTAATGCACTTACAAGTAGTCATTAATTTATTTGCCATTTGAAATGGCGTTAATTACACGCAAGGGAAGTCGAAGAATCAGCGCTGCAGCTGGGCGTTACACATAGACTTGACAAGTGCCGTTCGCATACAAAGAACATGGGCGTCGGAGCTATTAGCGCTACTCGAATTACGAAGGGTGTTCCTCATAGTTGGCGGCTGCACATTTACCTCAATGCTGCCTTGTGAATTTATGATTGCCTGCCGCCTGATTCCATGTGCGCTACACTAACTGCGCGTGGCGGCAATTTTAATTAAAAATTGTCTCAACCGCCAATATATGTACTTAAATAAACATTTACGCGTTGCCACATGCACACATAAGTGCCGTATATATGTACGTGCCACACGATGAATTTCCAATTTAATAGCTTGATTTAATGGACGACCCACACAGCTCACTGCGCGCTCTGCAACTTGTCAGCTTTGTCACTCTGCCTATCGCTGCCTTTTCCTTGCTGCGCGCGCGACCTCTGTGGTTCGATAATCTATATTTTTGATCGCCCCTGTGCACCTCTCACCCCCGCCCCTTAACTTAGCCGAACTGCGTTTATCTGTTGCAGACAACGCCTACGCACAGAACCTGCCACACCAAGTAGTCCACCAAACCGTCGGCACAGCCGCGTCGCAACAGCATTCCAATCGTAGACGCACAACACGCCAGCGGCAGACTGAGCAACTGTGTCATGAAAACGCCGCCAACGGCAGCAGCTACAGCAACGCTTGACGCTTGCAGTAGGCGACAGACGACAAGGCACACAACACAGCGCACACAAAATGGGCCTCCCTTCCCAGCGCAGCGCAATGACTGGCAATCAGCCTCTGTATCCAGCCAGCCGCCACAAGTCGTTATCGCGGTCGTCAGCGAATTGCCTGAAGGCAAAAAGCACCTTGCCACCGCAGCAATGCCACTTTAAAAAGCTGTGAGTGAGCCACCTCGTTGTCGTTTGCGTCGATGGTGTACGCGTTGCCTTGACTCGTTGACTGCTTGACTTCGCGGGTCGCGACTTGTCGGTCCGATTATGTGCGAGTGTGTGCCTTGGTGACGACGACAGTGCCGACAATGATGACGACGACGACGACGACGACAAAGTTTGTTGGCTGAGGTATGTGGCGCGCGCTCGGCCCACTTGGCGCACGCCTCTTCGCACCTCATTAGATTTGCAATCGATTAGTGGCTGGTG
>NW_023458566.1:20325595-20339776 GCF_013731165.1 Rhagoletis pomonella | reverse complement strand
CGACGCCAACGCCAACGCAACGCCAAAGTTCTATGTAAACGGGCCTTCAGCCAACAAACTTTGTCGTCGTCGTCGTCGTCGTCGTCATCATTGTCGGCACTGTCGTCGTCACCAACGCACACGCTCGCACATAATCGGACCGACAAGTCGCGACCCGCGAAGTCAAGCAGTCAACGAGTCAAGGCAACGCGTACACCATCGACGCAAACGACAACGAGGTGGCTCACTCACAGCTTTTTAAAGTGGCATTGCTGCGGTGGCAAGGTGCTTTTTTGCCTTCAGGCAATTCGCTGACGACCGCGATAACGACTTGTGGCGGCTGGCTGGATACAGAGGCTGATTGCCAGTCATTCTGCGCTGGGAAGGGAGGCCCATTTTGTGTGCGCTGTGTTGTGTGCCTTGTCGTCTGTCGCCTACTGCAAGCGTCAAGCGTTGCTGTAGCTGCTGCCGTTGGCGGCGTTTTCTTGACACAGTTGCTCAGTCTGCCGCTGGCGTGTTGTGCGTCTACGATTGGAATGCTGTTGCGACGCGGCTGTGCCGACGGTTTGGTGGACTACTTGGTGTGGCAGGTTCTGTGCGTAGGCGTTGTCTGCAACAGATAAACGCAGTTCGGCTAAGTTAAGGGGCGGGGGTGAGAGGTGCACAGGGGCGACCAAAAATATAGATTATCGAACCGCAGAGGTCGCGCGCGCAGCAAGGAAAAGGCAGCGATAGGCAGAGTGACAAAGCTGACAAGTCGCAGAGCGCGCAGTGAGCTGTGTGGGTCGTCCATTAAATCAAGCTATTAAATTGGAAATTCATCGTGTGGCGCGTACATATTTACGGCATTTGTGTGTGCATTTGGCAACCTGTAAATGTTTATTTAAGTACATATATTTGCTGTTGAGACAATTTTTAATTAAAATTGCCGCCACGCGCAGTTACTGTAGCACACATGGAATCAGGCGTAGCAATCATAAATTCACATAAAGCTACAGTTTACTCTGAGCTCCAAACAAGGCAGCATAGAGGTAAATGTGCAGCCAACTATGAGGAACACCCTTCGTAATTCGAGTAGCGCTAATAGCGCGACGCCCATGTTCTTTGTATGCGAACGGCACTTGTCAAGTCTATGTGCAACGCCCAGCTGCAGCGCTGATTCTTCGACTTCCCTTGCGTGTAATTAACGCCATTTCAAATGGCAAATAAATTAATGACTACTTGTAAGTGCATTAAGATGTAGCGTTCAGATACCCACCGCGCTCAATTTGCATACACACGACACACACACACACACACACACACACATGCACTTGAGTAAATGCAAGTGCGAATAATGAAATATTAAAATTTAAGTGGAATGCGATACAGCATTTACTAATATATGTACATAGTATTTAATAATCCGCTATGCCAAAGCCAAAGCGGTAATGGAAATGGAAATGGAAATTAAAAATAAATATATTTATTAATATTTTGCAGTCTGTTGCAATGGCGGTATTCACACCATGGACACTTGATAAATTTACGTTTAATTTAAAGCTAAACTTTTTTTTTTATAGCCAAATGAACATTTATTACATCCTACCTTTATATGCTTCTCCATTGCGCTCTACTTCCTTAAAGTAGTAAAATTTTTACACTTCATTTACACCAGTCTAGCATTTTGCTTTGCTTATATGCAAGCTTGCTGTAAATTTATCTAACTCTAAGAATACCGTTAGTATCCGCTGTCATGCCCGAGTGTCTAAATATTCGCCTGCAGATAAATGCTCGCTGGCACATGGCAGTTGTAATAAAATAAATGGATAAATCAATTAATTCGAATGAGACGAGCTCTGCAACGGGTTTGACAGCTTGGATATATGCAATAAAAATGCGAATTTAGATGCACGAGCATGCTATGACGTGCAAATATACATATGTATGTATGCATCTACATACATACGAAAATATATCTATCTATATACATATAGTAGATAGATGCATTGAAATATTCATACTTGCATTACGTGAGCGTTAATGGATGTGCAAAGAGACGACTTACTCATTGACAACTTTTTGATGATCGCAGTATAGTAACTGACACTTGCGAAATGTTCGACCGTAAAAAAGTTAGTAGAAGCGTTGTGGGGCCAAATACGAAAAAATGATGAAATATTTGCATTAAGATTAAACTATTGTACAGTTTTAGAGTAATAAGTAAGATAACTCTTAAATCTTTCTTTATAACAAAAGCACTGCCAATTGCTTGAAAGGTTTATACTATGTATGAACCTAAGCTGAGTGCTTTTTGAAGGAACCAATCAGCTTGGCAAAGAATTGCTCATGCGAGGAAAATTGTGGTCTTCTTTAATCTCTTGTTGAACGCAACTGGTGGTGCCGACACGGCAACATTGGTACTGCATAGAAATCTGCCTAATGTCATACACCTCCTATACCGATGGCTACAAAATGGAAGTTAGAGTCGCAGGAGGTACTTTATTACCTAAACCATGGCCAAAGACGTACATATTTTCGTCTGCCTAGCCACTAAAGCTGTACTATAAAGCTGGAAGTTTTGGCCATCCACAAGGAAGTACGACACCTTAGTAAAGGTCTATAGGAAGGAAAAAATAGATTGTTTTTTCTTTTACAATCGGCAAGCTTAATACTCATATGTAGACTATGCAAGGTTTTTACTGAATGCCGTAGATCTTTGAATGAGGTCGCCCAACAGATCAGAACTTAACTCTTATGGGTGCCCGCACAGCGGAATATTCAAAATAACGCAGAAGGACGAAGTGTCCAAGGATAGCTTCTATAAGCTCTTAGTGTGCACATACCAGCCATGCCCCCGCCATGTTATCAAAATCGGTCTTGGCGACTACAATGCCACGGTGGGCAAGGAAGATATCGTTGGAACCACCGTCGGAAAATTCCACAACGAAACTTCCGACAACGGACTGAGGATGATCGACTTCGCCGATTTATTTAACATTCAAGATTCAAAGATTCATCAAGCTACGTGGCTGTCTCTGGATCGAAAAACGAGAAACCAAATCGATCATGTGGTGAAAGACGGAAGGCATGCCTCCAGTGGTTTGGACGTACGTACACTCCGAGGCCCAAACATCGACTCGGACCACTATCTTATTGCAGCCAAGATACGCACCCGCCTCTGTGCAGCAAAACATGTGCGCTCACAAGAGACAACCAATGCATTCTCTACTCGACTCCCACACGTGCTCTCATAGAGCACTCTTCAACAAACCGACATACGCGAGCAGTGGAACCACATTTCCCGATCATTAAGTACCGCTGCCGAAGAAGTAGTTGGATTTAAGCGAGCTCGAAAGAACAAATGGTACGACGAGGAGTGTCAGGAAGCTGCAGAGAGAAAATGCCGCCTACAGGACCACGCTGCGATCGGGCACAACGCGAGCTTTGTGTGACCGCTATAGCGAACTAAAGAAGGAAGCGAGACGTACATACATATGTATCTGCAATAAGATGAGAGAGGACGAAATAAGTGATTGCGAAGAGCTTGAAATGCGGGCTGACAGGAAAAGCGCCCTGCCAGCTGAGCTATTCGAGTACGTCGCCGAGGAGCTGATGAGGTGCATGCATTAGCTCTTATGCAGAATATGGTCAGATGAACGCATGCCCGTCGACTGGAATTTAAGTGTGCTGTGTTAAATCCACAAGAGAGGCGAACCTGCCATACGCGCGAACTACCGCGGGATCAGCCTTCTAAGCATAGGTTATAAGGTCTTATCGAGTGTATTGTGCGGAAGACTGAAGCCCACCGTCAACGAACTGATTGGACTTATCAGTGGGGCTTTAGACCTGGCAAATCCAATGTGGATCATGCATTAACAATACGCCAAATTTTGGAAAGGTCCGCGAGAAAAGGATCGACATCCACCATCTCTATTTGTCGACTTAAACACCGCTTTGGACAACTCTAAAAGGAGCTGCCTATATTCCGCGATGTTTGAATTGGGCTTCCCCACGAAATTGATACTAAGATAATAAGTGCTGCAGAGCTGAACCGCCCAGAAACAATTTTTTTACAAGAGCGTGCAATTATTGACGAATGCCGATGACACCGACATTATCAGTAACAAGAACCGCTAAGTCTGTTCTGTGTTTTCCATGTTGGATAAGGAAGCAAAGCGCTGGGGCTGGAGGTCAACGAGTATCTCTTGTCATCAAACAAACAGTCAGCGCATTCGCGCCTTGGCACACACCGCACTGTTGTCATTTATAACTCGGAACGCGCTGTAGGTAGCAGAAAAAGATGGAGGCCCCCACTACGATTGGCATTTCTAATTGGCGAGAGTTGGCAAAAAGGAGCAAAGACTGGTCTCGTTTAGGCGGTTACAGTGACAATCAAGAAGAATAAGAGCATATCTGATGAACCGCTTTAGCCAAATGTTTGGAGGTGCGTACTACAACACTGTGGGGGGTACAGGTTCGCATCTCAACACCCAATGGAAAACCTTCGATTGTACTTCTGCCATGAAAAGGCCTCCCAAAGAAAACCATCTGGGGTTCCTAAGTTACGCCAAACTATAGGTCCCTTAAAATTGTGTGAAAACGTAAAAGCCTAAGCCTAAAGAAATTGTTGCGGAGGCTCGACCATACACTTAGCGAAATGTAGAAGCGCTTAGACCAGGTTAGTTACACCGTTCATTTTATCAAAAGGTAGGAGACATTTTTAAAGATAATTTTATTTAAGTTGCAAATTATTTCCTAATTTTTTCCACAGCTCCGTTGAAATGCGAATAATGTGCGCCTTCTCAGAAGCTTAAACCGATGGTTATCGCTAAATTCGATTCCTTAAACAAAATTCGGTTGAGTGAATTTCGATATTAACTAGAAACGTAGGGGCGAGAGAACTAACATTTGGTTGCACGCTTGGGGGCGCTCAACGAACCGAAATCAATTTTCGCTAATTGGCATGAAATCGCCAGCGACCAGCCATGGACAGCAATTAAATTTCAAAGGCATATATACACATACAAAGCAAGGAATATCTATGTATATGTATGTGTATCTACAAAAGTATATTTGACGAAGATTTCTCGCTTGACTTCTTACATTGAGGCATTCGGATAAGAACATTTGGCGAACTAGAAAAGCATGTCCGATGGCGAACCGCAGGGGGTGGGGGCGGATAATATTTAGAAAGGAAACTAAATTAAAGAGCCTTAAAACTTCATACACGGATGCTAGCCAGAGGAGAATGCATGTATATATACATATGTATGTAAGTATAAATTTTCCTCTGGCGCACAGGTAATAGAAAATAGCTAAAACCCAAAGATGGCAAAACGTAAGTGGTAAGTGGTGCCGTAGCGGACTTAGTAGAAATGCAATGAAAATGCAGTTCGGATGTGGTGGTACGTGATCAGTGAACTTGTAGCGGGCGGAATGCAAGGCACGTGCCGAAACAGACTTAGCAAAGAGCTCGCATATAAATTTGAGCACACGTGAAGACTTTGCACTTACTACATATTTAAACAAACAGTGAATTTATGTTGCATGTGCTGGCGCGTGGCATGCCACAATGTGCAATTACCGTGTGCAGATAGAAACATAAAAGAGATAGAAGATCCGAAGAAAATCGAAGGAAAAATAATCCTTAGTGGCCACAACGAAAAAACAGCAACGCAACGAACGTGGCTGAGTTGTGCAACTTTGTGTGTTTGAGAACTAATGTGGCCGCCAAAAAGTCAAAAGCAACATGCGATTTATGTGCACTATTGGTATGTAGATACTAGTAGATAGCGAGAGGAAAATGTGAGCTAGAGCACTTGCGCTCGAATGTGCAACGTTAGCTAAAATTATTTATGTAATTGTGGTTTGCTGCATTCGGATGTGCGGATGAGCGGAAGCGCGCGGATATATTCGGTGAAATTCTCATTTGCTTCATGTTGACGCCCAGACACACTTCCATACACACGCGGGCGCATAAATGCTTACGTAGGCGTTGCAGCCGCAAAATAGTTCGAGCGAAATGTTCTAATTGTGAATACTGACTTTATTGGTTTTTCCGAGTAATACAAATGTATGCAAGTAAGTTATGAGTGCATATAAAGATGAACAATGTTGAATAGCGGCAGACACATGCCTACGCCGAAAAAGCCATAACAATGAGGATAATAGAAAGACTAACAAGCGAAGAAAATGAGCGCCTGATAGAAAAGTAGCACTATGGAATAGATTACAGCCATATTTACTATGAGGGAAAACAACAACGAAATGGCACAAAGATTTACGCAGTATTTAGCAGTAGTACAAATGTATGTTTGATTGTCTGTTTTATGTATGTATGAGTGCATGTTGCCATCAGTGTGGCCAGATTTTTGATTTTCAAAAACTGTAAATTTTCACTAAACTTTATTTTCCATTAAAAAGCGGCAACGACGACAGTCTTTAAAACCTTAGGGTTTTTTCATTTTATCAAACATAAACATATAACAAAAAAGTTTAAATTAAAATAAAACAACGTAACGCATTCTAATTATGTTTAACTAACCAAAATATACTTTATAAAATAGAATGATTTAATCACATTTTGTTTAAATGTTTTTGTTATTTTATGGTCTTATAAGAATTATGTTCAACAATTTTTATTGAGGCTGAGGCCGTTTTTAATGAAAAACTTATTGTGGAAAAGCAACAACAATTTGAAAAAATGGTAGAAGTGATAGCTATTTCGAAAATCGCCACATTTCCTCATTAGACTTCTTTCAGCAGGATTCGAACCTACGATCCCAATCCATAATAAGTTTTTCACTAAAAACGGCCTCAAGCTCAATAAAAATTGTTTTGCTTTTGCTTTTTGGGCATTTGATTAGATGCCTCAAATCTAATACCTCCAGAAGTTCTTTTTTTAAGAGGTCTTTAGTCCTTATCTTGTTCAAATTGATTTGGGGAAATATTCTCTCCACATTTGCTGTGGCGAGTCGAATGCAAAGGATTGCTGAAACAATTTGCATCCTATGAGGAAATGCTGCTTCTTAATCATCCCGTTGTATCTTAAAAACTGACGTACAAACAAAAAAAGCGAAAGGGAAGTTTTAATTTGATAGAAAATTTCGAAAAACTCTATCGATGTCAGAAAATTGTTTGCTGACAAATTTAAATTTTTTCATATAATTTTCCGTAAAAAAATTGTCACTGATACAGAACAGAGAAAGAACTAAAATTTACAGTTAAAACTGTGCATCTGGCAACATTGGTTGCAATAAGAAAAAGGCAAGCGCGGGTATACAGGGCGTATGCGGAATCTCATCCTGACTAGATACAAATAACTTGTGAATATTCTTTATTTATACGCAAACGAAAACATAAATCTATACACATTTATACTTTTTTTATGTATGTATGTGTGTTTATATACATATATGTATACATACTACTATAGTTGTTCGCATGCCCCTTATGTGAATATGCGCTCCTGCGTCAGAGTCCCGCATCACGTGTATCGGTGTATGTATCAGCAAAATAATTCAGTAATCGCAAAAGTGTGGGCGTGCGTGCCAACATACATATGTACATACACACACACTACATACAGTTGCTTGCGTGGCTCGGTATTGCCGGTATTGTTTTGAAATTCCTGGCACGTACGCTCACATGAATTTTGCAGTGTTTTTCGGGGTGATTTAACCTTTCCGCTTGAAAGACTCGAAATTTTCTGCACCTTCAGTCATCGTGGCTGACTGACGACTGCCTGGCTGGAAGCTGACTATCGGAGCAAAAACTGCAGCATCATGCGCGAGCTAGTGCACTGCCCCACATACATACGCCCACACATCCTTCCCGCCCTTCGATGTTTTTCAATCAGTTGCAGCTTTAATCTTGCCGCTTCGAAATCCGGAATGTTTTTATTATTTTATTGTTGTTGTGTTTGTCGTTGTTGTAATGAAAGGTGTTCTTTTGTGTTATTGTTTTGCTGCCATAGGTGTTTTGTTTAAGCATTTTTGTTTTTTTATTATTTCTACTTTGTTGTGTTTATTGTTTTTGTAGCAACGTTTTTAGTATTTGTATTTCACTTGCACTTGTTTACATGTGAAAAGTTTCTATTTGTTTGGAATAATAATAAAATTCTACGTAGATAGCTTTTAAGCAGCGCACTTTAAGTTTCTTGAGCTTTTATTCTCAGTGCTGATGCTTTCGTTTTCCTCTTAATTTATGCTATTTTTGTATTGTTTTTCTAGTAGCTGACTTTTCACACCTGGAAAACCGTGGTGTCGTTTAGAATGAAGGGGATGGGATATGTGATTTATTGTCGGGTAAATTTTTGGTTGGAAATTGATGTTCCTAGGATTCAAGCAGAATTTTTCTTAGTAATTTGGAATGTACGCATAGCTGGTTTTTTTCTCGAAATTAGTTTACAAAATAAAGCGTAAAAGTAATAGCTAGAGGAAGAGAAATGGACGGAAGTGTTTTTTCAATGTTGTTGGGCACACTGGTACCTCGCCACCCTATCCCAATACTGAGCCTTGGTTTACACATTTGAAAATTTTAGTTGACTCCAAGTCAGAATATGGGGCCTGTATCAAAGTTAAAGTATAAAAACTGCACTTTCCTCTTAGAACACAAGTCTAAGCTCCAAAAATATATGCTTTTGAAATCCTGAAGGCCGACAGAACTACGCGATGTTCAATTAAGTAGGGGTTTACGAATGACATCCAAGCTGCGCTAAAGGCATGCCAGCCCTCTGATTACTTGAATACTATTTTAAATTTTCGACTTAAGTTTGGTAATAAATATAATCAACTTATTTCGCGCGTCTTCAAAGGTCTTGGACTCGGTATCTTTGATTCACAAATAGTTATAGCGAAGGCACTGTGAGCAATAAAGTGAGACGAAGTGGCACCACCTTAGGCAGCTGGAATTGCACTATGGGGCAGAAACTTCTTCAACATTCCGATTTTTGTGCCGGACGGGCTTAGAATGATCTTCCACCTGCAACTACGTTACATTTTTGAACGTGATATGGCTGAAAAGGACGCTCTCAGACTTAGGGTTGCCTTAGGATATGGAAACCAAGCCTACTCTGGAAATTCGGCGGCGGAACTGAGTAAAACCCGAACTCGGCAGTTTCATCTACTTTTAGCTTTGCTTTAGGGTAAGAGGAGGGCCACCTCGCAAGTGTGATTGTAGAGTCACTTTACTCCGGGGTTGAAGTTCGCTCGTTTAGCACAGCATCTCTAATACGTTTAGGTAAAAAAAAAATCCAGCCGATTCGTGCAGAAGGTTTGTAATTTTATGAGTGGAGAATTGAACATTAAAAACGCTCAAAAAGAAGGGTAATTTGCCAAAAAGGCTTGTGTCTATGTTTATTTTGGTCTGCTTAAGCATAAAAAAAGGGTGCGTAAAAAAAATATTGAAGTGAAAAAAAGAATTAGACAAATTCATTAAATTTCAATTACAAAAGGCAGTCGCCCTTAAGAAAGTTGCCACTTTCTTTGCTAGAGCAAAATATTAAGTTGTCCCATAACAATTTAAATCAATTAACGGCCGACGTCCAACGGTCAAGTAGCCACACAGTGGCACAATAATAAACGCAAATACACAACATCTTATAAGGGTGACAGGTAATAAGATCAACGGAAATAAGGTCAATTGACATTATTACCTTTTTAAAAACGAAATAAAATCAATTGACATTATTTCTCTTTCAAACATTAAATTTGCTTAGCTTCGCGGCGGGCCGCGTCAGCGCGCCACACCGCGCGCGTCGCGCTCGCGCTCGCGCCCCGCGTACCCCGCGCGACCGGCGCGCACACCGCGTCACGCTACGCCGCGGGCCCCCCGGCCACCCCTCCTCGTCTCCCGACGTGCTGTAGCGCAGGTAGATTAATTTTTTGTATACGTTGAAATAAAATTTTTATATATTTTAAACATCGAGGGCTTATATTCAATAATACCCCCTATCTGCACACTTTTCACAAAGATGAGATTCTGATATAAAAATCCACCTAAGCTTTAACTGTCATCAGTGATATTAATGCTACCTTATATAACGACAGGTAATAAGTCCCAGATGGTTTCTAAAATCAGAAATTAGTTTTTGTGCAAATTGCAGATAGAGGGTATTAATGAATTCAAGCCCTCGATATTTCACATTTTTATATTTGTAAGTTATTGGAAGCAGGGATGCCAACTTGGCTCAAACCATGCCATTTGTTCCTATTTTATTTCAAATGGCACTTAATTTTTCAATTTGGCACAAAATGCCAAAATGGCACTTTTGTAAAAAAAATAACATTTCAATACATTTTTGTGAAATCCTTTGCGTGCACTTCTTTTTCTCAACTAAAATTTTCTAATTTATAAAGGCTATTCAACTGGTTTATCTTATTTTATCGTTGCACTTTTGTTTTGAAAATGGTGCTTTATTTTATTGCTAAATGCGAATGATTAAAAGGAATTACACCTTTTTTGACACTTTTATTTTTCTATTTGGCACATTTTGGCACTTTTTTTATCCTCAATATGGCACCTCAAAACTAAGGAGAGTTGGCAGCCCTGATTGGAAGATTTCTGCTGTGTTTTGAGGCAACAACTTGTCTGCAGTAAAAAAGCATATAATTTGTGTTTCAAAAGTGTGTGAAAACCAATCCATTAACTTATATGATCTCGGTTCCGATATTAAATAATCAATAATTGTTTATACCCGCATTTTGGCACATTGGCTCGTTGAATGTGCCATCTAATAAATAGTGTCGTCGTTCTCCTTAGCTGCTTTTATATGACTGCTGGCGGAGACATAAATACAGTGTAAGAAAATTCTTTTTCTAGAATTGTTTCCTTATAGAAAGGTTGGGTTCTTTTCCACCTTAGACATTCCGAATTCGTTCAAAATATGCTAATTTAAAACACAGAATTCTTTCAGTGCTCCTCCGGGGTTTTTGGACATGGACTGTTTCTTCAATTTAATAGTGTTCGCTTTATTTTTGTAGAAACGAAAAATGTTTTGCATGTTATGGATCATTTCTCCACTCTTTCTTCAAATATTTCTCGTATCCCAGCTGTACGCAGGCGTTTAGTTTTTCGCATCGTGTTTTTACATATTCGTAATTTATATTCTTTTTTTAATAGAATCAATTGGAGGTAGTTCATGATTGTGTGTGGATTAATATCACAACACTGAGGATTTGGCAAAAGCCTTTTTCATCTATTAAAAAACAACACTTACGGGGCAATGTTTATTGTAAGAACAACATTTTTTTCTATGAATCGACACACTTTAAGCATTGTTGACGCTATTTCCATTTGAATGAGGAAATAGCGTCAAGGACTTTATTTCCAAATTTTTGTTGACTTTATTTCGCTTTTGAAAAGGTAATAATGTCAATTGACTTTATTTCGCACCAGGGTGGGAAATAAAGTCAATTGACCTTATTTCCATTGACCTTATTACCTGTCACCCTTATAAGAGTATTTAAATCTGTATGCAAATGACTTCGCTTACATCTTCATTACGACAAGCCATACTACGATTGTTGTGGCTACAGCCGCTACGAGATGAGGCCATGTTGGTGATTGGTTTGAGCAGCTAATCAAAATGTTGACACAGCGGGATGCACAAGCTATGCATATTTAAATATTAAATATGTACATTCACAAACACACACACACACACACACACACATTCATGCGTAGCTAGCGGGCGGTTCATTTGCCATACAAAGTCGCATAAGCCCATTGGTTGAGAGTGGCATTAAAATGCGTTCGCCGCAATTCAAATGTTTAAATGCAGCCTTTTCTAATGTCAATAATATTCATTATGTGGAATCAAATATATTGCAATTGCTGTTGTTATCGTTTCACTTGATCTATGTATGTACAATTGCTTGCATTGCATGGCTCTCGAATGAATGGATTAAATAGCGAATAAACATTATGAAAATTAATAGCTGGCAAATGCAGTTGTGGCAAAAGTTCAAATAGTCTGGAATGTAGCCACTTGAGCTGTGGCTATATCATATATACATACATACATATGTATAGTGAGCTTGTTATAGCGCGCGAAAAACGCTCGCATTGCGCAAACATGCAGTTTAAGTGACTTCAAATGCAGTAGTGGAGCGCTTTTATTGCCGCCACACAGCCAGTTCGGCGCGCCAACGACAACTGAGTTGACCTCGATTTGGGTCAGGAGGCGATGACTGCGCGGCTCTGAGGGTGAGCAGCGATGGCCAGACGAATTTGGAATTTGTTGGAATTTTAGAATTTTAAATTTTCAATTTACTTGGCAAATTTCGAAATTTTATGTTTATTTCGGTAGTTTTCGATGCGTATTTTGAGAATTGCCAAATTCAATGCACTGCGTGCGGCAACGTGACGCAATCGGAGCACACACACACACATAGTATGTCAGCAACGCATGCATTCATTTTCCTACCCAACAAACACTGGAACCGAAATTTTCAAACGTTTGAGAAAATCGTATTTCAGCATTGTTTATCATTTGAGACTAAATATTTTCTCAAATTGTTCTCAAACATTGTTTATCAATTTAAGAACCGTTTGAGAAACATTTGAGAAAAAATTTGTTAGCATTCCGTTCCGTTCCATCTGTGTCAACATGGCACAGATGTCGAAGTCCATCGGTAGTCGGTCGCGGTCGCTGTTATTCGCAATTAGTCTAATTTCAAAACAAACAATGCAATTAATTTTTTATATCAACCGTATTTTGCTTTGTTAAACTAACTGAATAAATAACCTATTAAACTGCATAAATAAAAATTCCGTTCCTATAAAAACTGTGTGTTGTCTTACAAGTATCAATGGCAACACTATGCAAATATTTCAAAGAGAGTAACTGGATCTCATTTCGTTCCGCTCAGCTCACGTTTGAAAAAAAAGTTGAGAATTCAACATTTCTCAATTAAAGGAAAATGTTCTATCAAATATGTCCCTTTTAGTTTTAGAACGCTATCAACGTTTTATTTGGGATGCATTTGAGAATTAACGTTTGAGATTTGAGAAAAGCACTAGGGCTATTCGCGATCCGGTGCAAATGGCCTAGCATCATTGCATTGCAAATTTGTATTGCAAATTATTTGCAATACACAAACAAAATACACGCATTTGCATTTGTCATGGTTTGACAAATTTGCAATACCGAAAATCCATAGCATAAAAATGCTATGCATTGCAACTCTGGTTGACATTTCTATCAACTGATTAAAAAAGTTTTACCATGACAGTTTAATAAACGTCGCTCACAATCCATGGCATATTTCTGCAATTGCATAAATTTGTCAGCTCTTATGCACCGAATCGCGAATAGCCCTACTGATTCACAAATGCATCTCAGATTGAGATTTAACAAAAATTGTTTACTGGGTAGTAAGTGCAAATATGCGGTGGCAATGTGTCGTCGTCACAACAGCCCATTGTTTGGCCAAGTGCGCACCAAATGTTGCATCAACGCACTCCCGAATGTAAGCGAAATTATAAATTTGATTTCTCATTTCGGTACGCGTATGGCGCCGCTGCTAACATGCAACACCAAATAAACACCGTAACGGTTCGTAAAAATATGCGCCTACATATAGGTTTATATACATATGTGTGTATGTATGTATATTCAGTTTCGCCGAAAACATCAATATTCGCACAAATGCGAAAAGGCAGCCAACAGATTGCATCGCACTTCCTGTAGTTGCGCTCGCGCTTCGCCGAGTGTGCTCATTAAGTTGTCGTATTTGTGCTGCATGCAGTGTTGCCAGAACTTTTTGGGCCGACCGGCTAGATTGGCAAAAAAAGCGGCTAAAAACGGCTAAAATGTTTTAGTGAAAATTCACATGCTTTATTTAAATAAATCGCAAGAAACGAAAGACTAGTTAACACCATTAATTTATATCGAGTGTATATTCTTCATCATCAAATGAATCACTATTGTATATATCACCTGAATTCATTAATTTTAAGAGATCGTCATCTACAGTAAAATTATGGCAGCATTTTTTTTCACGTTTTAAACCGTATCTTATATATAAAATAGAGTTTAACGTTTTAACGCACATTGGATTTCTTTGCTTAGTTTTTATTATATTCATTGAACTAAATATTCGCTCTACTTCTGCATTACTTATAGGCAAAACAAGAAAACTAAAAACTAGGATGCAAAGGTCAGCAAAAGGGGCATTTCGAAATTGATAAACTTCGGCCCAAAATTTTACAGTTGAG
>NW_023458566.1:20324293-20325495 GCF_013731165.1 Rhagoletis pomonella | reverse complement strand
AGTGCGATGCAATCTGTTGGCTGCTGCATACGCGTCTGTCTGCCCTCTCGCATTTGTGCGAATATTGATGTTTTCGGCGAAAATATACATACATACATATGTATATAAACCTATATGTAGGCGCATATTTTCACGAACCGTTACGGTGTTTATTTGGTGTTGCATGTTAGCAGCGGCGCCATACGCGTACCGAAATGAGAAATCAAATTTTTAATTTCGATTACATTCGGGAGTGCGTCGATGCAACATTTGGTGCGCACTTGGCCAAACAATGGGCTGTTGTGACGACGACACATTGCCACCGCATATTTGCACTTACTACCCAATACAAATTTTTGTTAAATCTCAATCTGAGTTGCATTTGAGAATCAGTGCTTTTCTCAAATCTCAAACGTTAATTCTCAAATGCATCTCAAATAGCCGTTGATAGCGTTCTAAAACTAAAAGGCACATATTTGATAGTAGATTTTCCTTTATTTGATTTAATTGAAAAATGTTCAATTCTCAACTTTTTCTCAAACGTGAGTGGAGCGGAACGAAATGAAATCCAGTTACTCTCATTGAAATATTTGTTCAGTGTTGCCAAAGATACTTGTAAGAGAAACACAGTTTTTATAGGAACGGAATTTTTATTTATGCAGTTTAATAGGTTATTTATTCAGTTAGTTTAACAAAGCAAAATACGGTCGATGTAAAAAATTAGTTGCATGGTTTGTTTTGAAATTAGACAAATTGCGAATAACAGCGACCGCGACAGACTACCGATGGACTTCGACATCTGTGCCATGTTGACACAGATGGAACGGAATGGAATGCTAACAAATTGTTTCTCAAATATTTCTCAAACCGTTCTTAAATTGATAAACAATGTTTGAGAACAATTTGAGAAAATGTTTAGTCTCAAATGATAAACAATGCTGAAATACGAATTTCTCAAACGTTTGAAAATTTCGGTTCCAGTGTTTATTGTTGTGTGTGTGCTCCGATTGCGTCACGTTGCCGCACGCAGTGCATGGAATTTGGCAATTCTCAAAATACGCATCGAAAACTACCGAAATAAATATAAAATTTCGAAATTTGCCAAGTAAACTGAAAATTTGAAATTCTAAAATTGCAACAAAAATTCGTCTACCCATCGCTGCTCACCCTCGGAGCCGCGCACTCATCGCCTCCTGACCCAAATCGAGGTCAACTCAGTTGTC
>NW_023458566.1:20304636-20324193 GCF_013731165.1 Rhagoletis pomonella | reverse complement strand
GTGTTACTGCTGAGAAATTTAGCATTTTATTTGCCCATTTGCGTCATGCAACACAAATACGACGACTTAATGAGCACACTCGGCGAAGCGCGAGGCAAGTACAGGAAGTGCGATGCAATCTGTTGGCTGCTGCATACGCGTCTGTCTGCCCTCACGCATTTGTGCGAATATTGATGTTTTCGGCGAAAATATACATACATACATATGTATGTATATAAACCTATATGTAGGCGCATATTTTTACGAACCGTTACGGTGTTTATTTGGTGTTGCATGTTAGCAGCGGCGCCATACGCGTACCGAAATGAGAAATCAAATTTTTAATTTCGCTTACATTCGGGAGTGCGTTGATGCAACATGAGAATCAGTGCTTTTCTCAAATCTCAAACGTTAATTCTCAAATGCATCTCAAATAAAACGTTGATAGCGTTCTCAAACTAAAAGGCACATACAAATTTGATAGGACATTTTCCTTTATTTGATTTAATTGAGAAATGTTGAATTCCCAACTTTTTCTCAAACGTGAGTGGAGAGGAACGAAATGAAATCCAGTTACTCTCATTAAAATATTTGTTCAGTGTTGCCAAAGATACCTGTAGGAGATCACACAGTTTTTATAGGAACGGAATTTTTATTTATGCAGTCTAACAGTTTATTTAATAGCTTATTTATTCAGTTAGTTTAACAAAGAAAAATACGGTTGATATAAAAAATTAGTTGCATTGTTTGTTTTGAAATTAGACGAATTGCGAATAACAGCGACCGCGACAGACTACCGATGGACTTCGACATCTGTGCCATGTTGACACAGATGGAACGGAACGGAATGCTAACGAATTTTTTCTCAAATGTTTCTCAAACCGTTTTTAAATTGATAAACAATGTTTGAGAACAATTTGAGAAAATGTTTAGTCTCAAATGATAAACAATGCTGAAATACGATTTTCTCAAACGTTTGAAACTTTTTGTACCAGTGTTTATTGTTGTGTGTGTGCTCTGATTGCGTCACGTTGCCGCACGCAGTGCATGGAATTTGGCAATTCTCAAAAAACGCATCGAAAACTACTGAAATAAACATAAAATTTCGAAATTTGCCAAGTAAATTGAAAATTTGAAATTCAAAAATTCCAACAAAAATTCGTCTGCCCATCGCTGCTCACCCTCGGAGCCGCGCACTCATCGCCGCCTGACCCAAATCGAGGTCAACTCAGCTGTCGTTGGCGCGCCGGACTGGCTGTGTGGCGGCAATAAAAGCGCTCCACTACTGCATTTGAAGTCACTTAAGCTGCATGTTTGCGCAATACGAGCGTTTTTCGCGCGCTATAACAAGCTCACTATACATATGCACATACATATGTATGTATGTATGTATGTATATATGATATAGCCACAGCTCAAGTGGCTACATTCCAGACTATTTGAACTTTTGCCACAACTGCATTTGCCAGCTATTAATTTTCATAATGTTTATTCGCTATTTAATCCATTCATTCGAGTGCCATGCAATGCAAGCAATTGTACATACATACATAGATCAAGTGAAACGATAACAACAACAATTGCAATATATTTGATTCAACATTATTATGATTATTGACATTAGAAAAGGCTGCATTTAAACATTTGAATTGCGGCGAACGCATTTTAATGCCACTCTCAACCAATGCGCTTATGCAACTTTGTATGGCAAATGAACCGCTAGCTAGCTACGCATGAATGTGTGTGTGTGTGTGTGTGTGTGAATGTACATATTTAATGTTTAAATATGCATAGCTTGTGCATCCCGCTGTGTCAACATTTTGATTAGCTGCTCAAACAAATCACCAACATGGCCTCATCTCATAGCTGCTACGAGCCACAACAATCGTAGTATGGCTTGTCGTAATGAAGATGTAAGCGAAGTCATTTGCATACAGTTTTAAATACTCTTAAAAGATGTTGTGTTTTTGCTTTTATTATTGTGCCACTGTGTGACTGACTACTTGGCCGTTGGACGTCGGCCATTAATTGATTTAAATTGTTATGGGACAACTTAATATTTTGCTCTAGCAGCGAAAGTGGCAACTTTCTCAAAGGCGATTGCCTTTTGTAATTGAAATTTAATGAATTTGTCTAATTCTTTTTTCACTTCAACAATTTTTTACGCAACCTTTTTTTATGTTTAAGCAGACTGTGTGAAACGAATAATTTCCGTACCAACATAAACATAGACACAAGCCTTTTTGGCAAATTACCCTTCTTTTTGAGCTTTTTTTATGTTCAATTCTCTACACATAAAATTACAAACCTTCTGCACGAATCGGCTGGATTTTTTTTTTACCTAAACGTATTAGAGATGCTGCGCTCAACAAGGCAACTTCAACCCCGGAGTAAATTGACTCTACAATCACACTTGCGAGGTGGCCCTCCTCTTACCCTAAAGCAAAGCTAAAAGTAGATGAAACTGCCGAGTTCGGGTTTTACTCAGTTCCGCCGCCGATTTCAGGATTTCAAAAGCATATATTTTTCGAGTTTAGACTTGTGTTTGTTTTTCTGCTTTAACTTTGATACAGACCCCATATTGTGACTTGGAGTTAACTAACATTTTAAAACTTGTTAACTTGGCGTTGTTCCAGTGTGCCCAGCGACATTGGGAAAACACTTCCGTCCATTTCTCTTCCTCTAGCAATTATTTAACATCTGCGCCGTAAAACTCTAAATCTCTTCACTGAAGAAGCGTCGCTTTATTTTATAAACTAATTTTGAGAAAAAAACCAGCTATGCATACATTCCGAATTACTAAGAAAATTCTGCAAGAATCCTAGGAACATCAATTTCCAACCAAAAATTTACCCGATAATAAATCACATATCCCATCGCCTTCTTCAGTCTAAAGCACCACGGTTTTCCAGGTGTGAAAAGTCAGCTACTAGAAAAAACAATACAAAAATAGCATAAATTAAGAGGAAAACGAAAGCATCAGCACTGAGAATAAAAGCTCAAGAAACTTAAAGTGCGCTGCTTAAAAGCTATCTATGTAGAATTTTATTATTATTCCAAACAAATAGAAACTTTTCACATGTAAACAAGTGCAAGTGAAATACAAATACTATTAAAAACGTTGCTACAAAAACAATAAACACAACAAAGTAGAAATAATAAAAAAAACAAAATGCTTAAATAAAACACCTATGGCAGCAAAACAATAACACCGAACAACACCTTTCATTGCAACAACGACAAACACAACAACAATAAAATAATAAAAACATTTCGAATTTCGAAGCGGCAAGATTAAAGCTGCAACTGATTGAAAAACATCGAAGGGCGGGTAGAATGTGTGGGTGTATGTGTATGCAGTGCACTAGCTCGCGCCTGATGCTATAGTTTTTGCTCCGATAGTCAGCTTCCAGCCAGGCAGTCAGTCAGCCACGATGACTGAAGGTGCAGAAAATCTCGAGTTTTTCAAGCGGAAAGGTTAAATCACCCCGAAAAACACTGCAAAATTCATGTGAGCGTACGTGCGAGGAATTTCAAAACAATACCGGCAATACCGAGCCACGCAAGCAACTGTATGTAGTATGCGTGTATGTATGTATGTTGGAACGCACGCCCACACTTTTGCGATTACTGAATTGTTTTGCTGATACATACACCGATACACGTGATGCGGGACTCTGACGCAGGAGCGCATATTCACATGGGGGGCATGCGATCAACTATAGTAGTATGTACATATGTATATAAACACACATACATGCATATAAAAAAAAATATAAATGTGTATAGATTTATGTTTTCGTTTGCGTATAAATAAAGAATATTCACAAGTTATTTATATCTAGTCAGGATGAGATCCCGCATACGCCCTGTATACCCGCGCTTGCCTTTTCGTATAGCAACCAATGTTGCCAGATGCAAGTTTTAACTGTAAACTTTAGTTTTTTGACAAGATTACAGTTGTTCAAATTACCTTCTCTGTTCTGTATCAGTGACAATGTTTTTTACGCAAAATTATATGAAAAAATTTAAATTTGTCAATGAACAATTTTTTCTCGTCGATACAGTTTTTCGAAATTTCCGACTCAAATTTCTCTTTCGATTTTTTTTTTGTACGTCGGTTTTTAAGATAAAAGGATTAGGTGATTAAGAAGCAGCGTTTCCTCATTTGAAGTAAATGGTTTCAACTGCACTAAACTAGAAATTTCAGCACTCTCTGGTATTTGAAGGACTAAAGACTTCTTTAAAAAAAACTTCAAGAGGTACTAAATTTGAGGCATCGAATCAAATGCTCAAAAAACTGGACAAAGCAATTTACAAAATACATATAAAGAAACTGAATTTCATTTAAACAAAATGGGATTTAAGCGTTCCATTTTATAAAGTCTGTTTTGGTTAGTTAAACATAATTAAAACGCGTTACATTGTTTTATTTTAAATTAAACTTTTTTGTTATATGTATATGTTTTAAAGACTGTCGTCGTTGCAGCTTTTTAGTGGAAAATAAAGTTTAGTAGAAAATTTACAGTTTTTGAAAAATAAAAATCTGGCAACACTGATGACAACATATACTCGTACATACATCAAACAACCAATCATACATACATTTGTACGCTGATAAATACTGCATAAATTTTTGTGCCATTTCGTTGTTGTTTTCCCTCATAGTAAATACCCAGTCGGAAAAGTAGTAATGCATTACATGCGTGATAAATAATATAATTTATTCCTTATGAGTTCTCGATTATATTATTACTAACTATGTAATCAGCATTCTAATGTATTCAAAAAGTTCAAAAAATTTCATATTAAAACACATTCATTTCTCGATACAAGGTAATGTAAAATTGAATGCCCCACTTTTCTTAGGACATCGTCCTGGGAAAAAAATACATTTTCGAATGTGAAAAGAATTGTTTTACTGATTATTTTTTCGATTACTATACAATACATTTTCCCACTGGGTATTGCTGTAATCTATTCCATAGTGCTACTTTTCTATCAAGCGCTCATTTTCCTCGCTTGTTAGTCTTGCTATTATCCTCATTGTTATGGCTTTTTCGGCGTAGGCATGTGTCTGCCGCTATTCAACATCGTTCATCATAACTTACTTCCATACATTTGTATTACTCGGAAAAGCCAATGAAGTCAGTATTCACAATTAGAACATTTCGCTCGAACTATTTTGCGGCTGCAACGCCTACGTAAGCATTTATGCGCCCGCGTGTGTATGGAAGTGTGTCTGGGCGTCAACATAAAGCAAATGAGAATTTCACTGAATATATCCGCGCGCTTCCGCTCATCCGCACATCCGAATGCAGCAAACCAAAATTACATAAATAATTTTAGCTAACGTTGCACATTCGAGCGCAAGTGCTCTAGCTCACATTTTCCTCTCGCTATCTACTAGTATCTACATACCAATAGTGCACATAAATCGCATGTTGCTTTTGACTTTTTGGCGGCCACATTAGTTCTCAAACACACACAAAGTTGCACAACTCAGCCACGTTCGCTGCGCTATTTCGTTGTGGCCACTAAGGATTATTTTTCCTTCGATTTTCTTCGCATCTTCTATCTCTTTTATGTTTCTATCTGCACACGGTAATTGCACATTGTGGCATGCCACGCGCTAGCACATGCAACATAAATTCACTGTTTGTTTAAATATGTATGCATGAATATAGTATGTGCAAAATCTTCACGTGTGCTCAAATTTATATGCGAGCTCTTTGCTAAGTCTGTTTGTGTGTGTGTGTGTGTGGGTGTCTCTTACGGTACGTGCCTTGCATTCCGCCCGCTACAAGTTCACCGATCACGTACCACCACACATCCGAACTGCATTTTCATTGCATTTCTACTAAGTCCGCTGCGGCACCACTTACCCGTTACGTTTTGCCATCTTTTGGTTTTAGCTATTTTCTATTACCTGTGCGCCAGAGGAAAATGCTCACTTACATGCATTCTCCTTTGGCTAGCATCCGTGTATGAAGTTTTAAGGCTCTTTAATTTAGTTTCCTTTCTAAATATTCTCTCCCCCCCCCTGCGGTTCGCCATCAGACATGCTTTTCTAGTTCGCCAAATATTCTTATCCGAATGCCTCAATGTAAGAAGTCAAGCGAGAAATCTTCATCAAATACACATACATACATATACATAGATATTCCTTGCTTTATATGTGTATATGTGCCTTTGAAATTTAATTGCTGTCCATGGCTGGTCGCTGGCGATTTCATGCCAATTAGCGAAAATTGATTTCGGTTCGTTGCGCGCCCCCAAGCGTGCAACCAAATGTTATTTCTCTCGCCCCGCTCGCTTACGTTTCTAATATCGAAATTCATTCAACCGAATTTTGTTTAAGAAATCGAATTTAGCGATAACCATCGGTTTAAGCTTCTGAGGAGAAGGCGCACATTATTCACATTTCAACGGAGCTGTGGAAAAAAATAAGGAAATCATTTGCAACTTAAATCGAATTATCTTTGGAAATGTCTCCTACCTTTTGATAAAATGAACGGTTTAACTAACCTGGTCTAAGCGCTTCTACATTGTGCTAAGTGTATGGTCGAGCCTCCTCAACAATTTCTTTAGGCTAAGGCTTTTACGTTTTCACACAATTTTAAGGGACCTGCAGTTTGGCGTAACCTGGGAACCCCAGATGGGAGGCCTTTTCATGGCAGAAGTACAATCGAAAGTTTTCCATTGGGTGCCGAAATGCGACCCGTGTCCAACAGTGTAGTAGCACGCACCTCCAAACATTTGGCTATAACGGCTCTTCAGATATGCTCTTATTCTTCTTGATTGTCACTGTAACCGCCTAAACGAGACCAGTCTTTTCTTCTTTGTGCCAACTCTCGCCAATTGGAAATGCCAATCGTAGTGGGGCCCTCCCTCTTTCTCTGCTACCACCAGCGGGTTCCGAGTTATAAATGTCAACAGTGACGTGTGTGCTAAGGCGCGAATGCACTGACTGTTTGTTTGATGACAGCAGATACTCGTTGACCTCCAGCCCCAGCGCTCTGCTTCCTTATCCAACATGGAGAACGCAGAACAGACTTAGCAGTTCTTGTTACTTAAATTCCAGTCGACGGGCATGCGTTCGTCTGACCATATTCTGCATAAGAGCTGATCGCCGCCGTACATGAATAGCTCTGCTGGCAGTGCGTTTTTCCTGTCAGCCCGCATTTCAAGCTCTTCGCAACCACATATTTCGGCCTCTCTCTTCTTATTGCAACATATACATATGTATGTACGTCTCGCTTCCTTCTTCAGTTCGCTATAGCGGTACAAGAAAGCTCGCGTTGCGCCCGATAGCAGCATGGCCCCGTAGGCGCCATCTTTTTTCCCTGCAGCTTCTTGACACTCCTCATCGTACCATTAGTTCTTTCGGGCTCGCTGAAATCCGACTAATTCTTCGGCGGCGGTACTTAATGCGCGGGAATTGTGGTTCCACTGCTCGCATATGTCGGTTTGTTGAAGAGTGCTCTGAGAGCAGGGTGAGATTCGAGTAGCGAATGCATTGGCTGTCTGTTGTGATTGCAGCCTTTCGGCGTTAAGCTTTCCTTGCGTACTTGGGCGCACATTTTTTGATGCACAGAGGCAGGTGAGTATCTCGGAGCGTACGTATACCGCATAGCTTGATGGATCTTTTTTTGTTTGAACGAAGTACTACATACTTACATGTTTGGGGAATCGACGAAGTCGATCATCCTCAGTCCGTTGTCGGAAGTTTCATTGTGGAGGCTGAATTTTCCGACGGTGGTTCCAACGATATCTTCCTTGCCCACCCTGGCATTTTAGTCGCCAAGCACGATTTTGATATCATGGGGGCGACGTGGCTGGTATGTGCACACTAAGTGCTTATATAAGCTATCTTTGGACACTTCGTCCTTCTGCGTTATTTTGAATATTCCCGTCTACATCCATAGGAGTTGAGTTCTGATCTGTTGGGCGAACTCATTCAAAGATCTACGGCATTCAGTAAAAACCTTGCATAGTCTACGTGCGAGTCTTAAGCTTGCCGATTGAAAAAGAAAAAAACAATCTATTTTTTCCTTCCTATAGGCCTTTAATAAGGCGTCGCACTTCCTTAATAAGGCGTCGCACTTCCTTGTGGGTGGCCAAAATTTCCCCGTGATATACAGCTTTAGTGGCTAGGGAGACGAAAATATGTACGTCTTTGGCCATGGTTTAGGTAATAAAGTACCTCCTCCGACTCTAACTTCCATTTTGTAGCCATCGGTAAAGGAGATGTATGACATTAGGCAGATTTCTATGCAGTACCAATGTTGCTGCGTCGGTATCACTAGTTGCGCTCAACAAGAGATTAAAGACGACCACAATTTTCCACGCAGGAGCCATTCTTTGCCAAGCTGGTTGGTTCCTTCAAAAAGCACTCAGCTTAGGTTCATAAATAGTATAAGCCTTTCAAGCAATTGGCAGTGCTTTTGTTCTAAAGACAGATTCAAGAGTTATCTTAATTATTAATCTAAAACTGTACGATAGCTTATTCTTAATGCAAATATTTCATCATTTTTTCGTATTTGGCCACACAACGCTTCTACTAACTTTTTTACGGCCGAACATTTCGCAAGTGTCAGTTATATACTATACTGCCATCATCAAAAAGTTGTCAATGAGTAAGTGTCGTCTCTTTGCACATCCATTAAGGCTCACGTAATGCAAGTATGAATATTTCAATGCATAAAAATTGCATAGCATCTATCTACTATATGTATATAGATAGATATATTTTCGTATGTATGTAGAAGCATATATTTGCACGTCATAGCGTGCTCGTGCATCTAAATTCACATTTTTATTGCATATATCCAAGCTGTCAAACCCGTTGCAGAGCTCGTCTCATTCGAATTAATTGATTTATCCATTTATTTTATTACAACTGCCATGTGCCAGCGAGCATTTATCTGCAGGCGAATATTTAGACACGGGCATGATACGAGCGGATACTAACGGTATTCTTAGAGTTAGATAAATTTACAGCAAGCTTGCATATAAGCAAAGCAAAATGCTAGACTGGTGTAAATGAAGTGTAAACATTTTACTACTTTAAGGAAGTAGAGCGTAGAATGGAGAAGCATATAAAGGTAGGATGTAATAAATGTTCATTCGGCTATAAAAAAAAAAAAGTTTAGCTTTAAATTAAACGTCAATTTATGAAGTGTCCATGCGATGCGCATACTTTTTTATGCCATGGTGTGAATACCGCCACTGCAAATGACTGCAAAATATTAATAAATATATTTATTTTTAATTTCCATTTCCATTTCCATTACCGTTTTGGCTTTGGCATAGCGGATTATTAAATACTATGTACATATATTAGTAAATGCTGTATCGCATTCCACATAAATTTTAATACATATTTCATTATTCGCACTTGCATTTGCACTTGGTGTGTGTGTGTGTCGTGTGTATGCAAATTGAGCATGGTGGGTATCTGAACGCTACATCTTAATGCACTTACAAGTAGTCATTAATTTATTTGCCATTTGAAATGGCGTTAATTACACGCAAGGGAAGTCGAAGAATCAGCGCTGCAGCTGGGCGTTACACATAGACTTGACAAGTGCCGTTCGCATACAAAGAACATGGGCGTCGCGCTATTAGCGCTACTCGAATTACGAAGGGTGTTCCTCATAGTTGGCTGCACATTTACCTCTATGCTGCCTTGTTTGGAGCTCAGAGTAAACTGTAGCTTTATGTGAATTTATGATTGCTACGCCTGATTCCATGTGTGCTACAGTAACTGCGCGTGGCGGCAATTTTAATTAAAAATTGTCTCAACAGCAAATATATGTACTTAAATAAACATTTACAGGTTGCCAAATGCACACACAAATGCCGTAAATATGTACGCGCCACACGATGAATTTCCAATTTAATAGCTTGATTTAATGGACGACCCACACAGCTCACTGCGCGCTCTGCAACTTGTCAGCTTTGTCACTATTGCCTATCGCTGCCTTTTCCTTGCTGCGCGCGCGACCTCTGTGGTTCGATAATCTATATTTTTGATCGCCCCTGTGCACCTCTCACCCCCGCCCCTTAACTTAGCCGAACTGCGTTTATCTGTTGCAGACAACGCCTACGCACAGAACCTGCCACACCAAGTAGTCCACCAAACCGTCGGCACAGCCGCGTCGCAACAGCATTCCAATCGTAGACGCACAACACGCCGGCGGCAGACTGGGCAACTGTGTAATGAAAACGCCGCCAACGGCAGCAGTTACAGCAACGCTTGACGCTTGCAGTAGGCGACAGACGACAGACGACAAGGCACACGACACAGCGCACACAAAATTGGCCTCCCTTCCCAGCGCAGCGCAATGACTGGCAATCAGCCTCTGTATCCAGCCAGCCGCCACAAGTCGTTATCGCGGTCGTCAGCGAATTGCCTGAAGGCAAAAAGCACCTTGCCACCGCAGCAATGCCACTTTAAAAAGCTGTGAGTGAGCCACAGCATGGTCTGTTGCGTCGATGGTGTACGCGTTGCCTTGACTCGTTGACTGCTTGACTTCGCGGGTCGCGACTTGTCGGTCCGATTATGTGCGAGTGTGTGCCTTGGTGACGACGACAGTGCCGACAATGATGACGACGACGACAAAGTTTGTTGGCTGAGGTATGTGGCGCGCGCTCGGCCCACTTGGCGCACGCCTCTTCGCACCTCATTAGATTTGCAATCGATTATTGGCTGGTGGCTGGTGGCTGGTGGCTGGCTAGCTGCCCTCCTTTCTCACCTCACCAGGCATGCGTTGGGCTATCTATCTATGCGATTTGTGTCTTCATGCCGACGGACATTGTTGCCTACATGCTTTCATACCAGAGCTGTAAAACTGTGAAATCATATGAAATTAAAAATCATCAATTTTATGTTATTATGTTTTCATTGAATTTTTCCTTGTTGGGGAATGTGGCTTATAATTTTCCAATTCTACATTCACTCAAAGTAGATACGATTGCACACATTATCATATTCAAAGAAAGATTGAAAAAACTGAATGACGAAACATTAACTTTTAACACTGAATAAGCATTCAGATGAATTGAGCTTTTGCTATGTGTGCACACATTCATTCAGTACCAATCAATCGATATAAATATTCTAAATACACAAAACCCACTGAAAAATACGCAAGGTTGAATTTTATTGAACGGATTTCAAAATTTCAACACGAAAAATAGTTTATTGAGCGTTATCATTAATTTGTTTCACTTAAATTTGTACAAATATTTATAATAAATGAAAATATTAATTAGAGAAATATTTTTCTGCCAAGAATGTCATTATGAAAAATGTTAATTATTAACGATTTTTACATCTCTGTTTCGAAAATTGTCAGCTTTCTAAATAAGTATTACCAATGTACCAATAAAAGGTATGTGCAGAAATTATTACATATGTACATACCTATATATCTACGTTAAAATAAGTAAACAAATTTAAGCGCTTCTACTTCTAACTTTAGATATATACATTTTATTATTTATTAATAAAAATTCTTAATACAAGTTTCTTCGTACTTTTTTCTTCGCTATTGGGTCAAGCATTTAATAAATATTCTAAAACCTGATTTGTGGGTTTGTGGTGGTTTCTACCATTTACAATAAGTTGCAAATTATCAACTTTTCTCAAAAAAAGATTTAACAAATCTGTGTGCAAACCCCTTTTTATTTTAGTGTGGTATAATCGAAAAAAAAATGTGGTAGATTTGAATAAGATGTGGTAGATTTTCCAATTCATATTTTATTGGGTATACATATCGCTCACCGTCGTCAAAAGAAGCACAACTCAAAAATTAAATCGGGAAATATAATTGCAAGTGGATCGTACAGATTCCACGAAATTTGTGCAAAAACAAGTATAACATTAGTTTTCTAGTTAGAGAATATAATCATGAAGAAAAGAATATTTTATTTGTATGCAAAAAAATCGACCAAATTATTTTCCCATTGCATAATACTTTAGCAAATATAAATAGGCGTATTTTTGAAATATTAGAAAGTTAAGGCACAGATATATTTAAAGCAAAATTTATGATGTACCTTTTTAAAAATCTATTGATTAATTTGAATTTGATAATTGAATTAATTTTTATATTTCGAATTACAATTGAGTTGAAATTCTAGAGTCATGGGAAAATTGTAAACAAATGTTCTGTCTAAAAATGTGGTAGATTTTAAGCCTTGTGTGGTAGATGTGGTAGACACCCAAATTTAAAAAAAAAAATACATGGTTGATCTACCACACATGTGGTAAAAGCTTGCACACTGTTCTAAACGTATGTTTTGAGCAAATTGATGTTTAAAGCTAGCAATATATCCCATGTCCATTTTCCAAAACTATAATAATAAACAAGGCAGGTTTTTAGCAATTTGGTTCCTGTAATTAAGGAAATATTGTAGTTTTGGCATTTTTCGAAATTACCATTTTATGAGAGGGACCAGGTTATTGTTCGACTTTTGTATTTTCAATACCCTGCTGCCCTAGATAAAAAAACCGTCGTACAGAATTTGGTTGAGATATCTCAACTTTTGCTAGAGTTATCGTGTACGCAAATAAACGGGCATGGACTAATCATCTTCCCTTTTTATTCTGAGCATTTTTATGTATATATACATACATAAGTAGTACATACGAACATAAATGTATGTATCCATATCGATTAATTTTGGTTGTTCCAAATATACGTTATTTGAAAAAAAGTTATGGTACCCTCTTGCAGAACTGCGTTGTAAATATGTTTAGGAAACATTTAAATTAATGGTTAATTAAAAAAGTTGCTCAAAGTAATGGAACTCCTCAACCCCTTTAAAAAAAACAGGAACCCTTCTGAAATTTTGTTTTGAAAGTTTTCATATTTGAAAACTGAAAAAAATCACAGTATACAGCAAACCAGCCATTGACAATATGCTTATTTGAAAACTAATACATGAAACGTTGTGAATATACAGGATTTTTTTGTCATTAACCCATAGGCAACAACTGGTGCAAAAGTACCTACAAATGTTTGTTGATATATTTGAAATGTAAATTTGAACAGCAAAATTCGTAAAACAAATTATAATAAAACAAAAATATTGTTAATTACTACGTGGGAGGTGGGCGTGGTTATTGGCAGATTTCGACAAAATTTAACACTAACCTAAATTATACCAAAGGCAACTTCGACACCGACTTTCGTTAAAATAACTAAATTTTGTTCGAGTTAGCGTGTTTACAAACAGAGAGGGCTGAACTAGTTCATCTCGTCATTCTGAATATATGTGTATATACGTACATACATTTTATACGGTTAACAAACGCGCTCGCTTATCTGCATAAACCGTCTTTACTTGCATTAATTCATGCATTATCCTCTTTCAAATGTGAATAATCGGCTGAACAAATACACACAAATTACGGGCATTTGGAAATTGGAGAGTTGTACCATAAGCTAAGTAATACTTTTTTTACCGCCTAATCGATGGGACCATTTTACAAAGTCAGCCCACCATTATTCACTCAAAGTTGTGTTCAGAACACGGTTTATTTATGTAGGAACTGCATCCGGTCATAATTGCTAACGCTTGACGCTTCATTTGCTTGGAATTTCGTGTTTCTCGTTATTTCATTTTATGTGACTTGGAAATATTTTTCACTATAAGAAAATATTTAAATTGGATTTCATTTGGGTTAACGAAAACGACAACTGTGAAAAAATATCAACCAATACATTCAAACAAAATGTCAAATAAGCATGTTTACATTTTTTGTTTTGGCTACCTGGATCACTGTATACTGTGAAAAAAATATTTAGTACAAAAATAATTGTGATACATCAATTTTGTATAATCTTCTGCAAAAAAATGTCTACAATCGATGATGTATATGTATACATATCAAGATGTGTCTGTTTTGCTCTACAGTTGCGATAAGTTGCTTTGGAATAAATAATATTGCACGAGTCATTGGCTTTGGGTTAGTGGCAGAAAACTTCAATACATAAGTACATATACTTTGAAATAAAATATTTGTTTTTGTTTCAATTCCAGATATGTTAAAACTTTAAAGTATAAAATATATCAACCCTGGGAACAAATTATTGGTACTGAATGGTAAAAAAAAGTGTGCATTCATTCTAAATATACAATCATGTGTGAGTGCGAATGCTGCTGAACATTCACATTCAATACTGAATGGCAATCTAGCATTCAACAACAAAACACAGTTTGTTTGTTTTAAAATATTTTAAGCCACTCAGGAATGAAGTTTTTATTTATACAAACCAACAATCAACATTTGGAAAGGAATGCCGAGTGAATGCAGACTATGTTGATTCAATCATTTTACAGCTCTGTTTCATACATATACATAAACGTTGTCTGTCGGCTTCAATATGTTTGCCACATCTAATGTCGCGCGTAATGTGCCACGTCGCGTCGCATTGCTTTCGCTTGCTAACAAAAAAAAAAAAAATAAATAAATTATCGCTCCATTGAATCGAATTTCGCGGCAAATTTGCGTGGGACGCACGTCTGCGAAAGTGTCTTACATTGCCGTCAGCTCAGTTCTGCGTTGCACGGCGCACCGGCTCAATGTTACAAAATTGGCAGTGTGATTGTGCATGGCACAGCCAATTGCGCTCCACTCACGTGTGTAAAGCGACATGTTGTAAGCCTGCGTGTGGCATATATTTATGTAAATATGTATTTACATATGTATGCATTAATCGCGCAGTAGTGAGCCAATGTGGGGTGTGTGTGCGCATGCGCAACGCCAATTTGAAAACCATACTCATATGGGTACAGTGCTGCCTATTTATGTGTATTTTTAATAAAAAAAGGAGGCATGCGAAATAAATAAAAAAAGCAAAATAAGCAAAAAAATCAGAGTAATAAAAAATTTTAAAATAAGCAAATACAAAAGCGAAAACCCAGTGCGCATGCGCGCCAGCTTCTGAATTATTTATGAAATAATGTATAAATTACAACTGCAGTCACTACCAAAGTTGTTGTTGTTGTTGTTGTTGTTGTTTGTTTTTGCCGTCTTTACTGCAGTTATAAATGTTATTGTTGTTTTACGCGCGTTAACCATGTATGTAAATATGTATGTAAGTATGTATGCGTTTGTACGTACGCGCCTTAATGAGGTGTATTGTAGTTGTTATTGTTTTTGTTGTTTGTGCTTTTTTGTCAGCGCTTGTAATTACAGCCGCGACAGCAGAGATAATTTTTTCTGTTTGATGCATTTACATTTGTTGTTTTACGCATATTTATATTTTTAAGTGAATGCATTACTACTTATATATATACATACATATGTACGTAATTTTTTATGGTTTTTAAATCGATTTTTATGCCTAGCTTTTTATTGATTTTATTTTTTTTTATTTCTTTATTTAGTCGTTACTTTTGCCCACTCAAGTTTCCAGTTGCATCCACGAAATGTGGTGCAACTGAATTTCACAATGTTTCTCAGCATTTAATTAAACTATACGCGCATTGCAAAAGCGTTGCCGCACGCACGGCAGCGTGCTGCGTCGTTTGCCTCGAAATTCCTTTCGTTTGCCTTTTATGGCTCGCATCAGCCGATCGCTGTCAACGCAACGCAGCTTTTGTGCAACATCAGCGTGTGTATTCCACTATCTTAATTTCATGTATTTTTTACCTTTGATTTTTTCTTATATTTTTCGCTCGAGCTGATGATCCCCAGCGATTTAGCGACCATGCAACTTTTCATTTAATTTCATTTATTTAATGCGTTTGCTCACTTATCGATTATTTTCTTATTTTTGTGTAGTATTTTTCCAGTCATTGGTTTTTTTTTTGTGGCATGACTTTATTTGGGTAGAAAGTTCATAAATTCAGCAGTAAGTCAGTAGCTCAGAAATCGTTTAGTTCATACATAGTGACTGGAAAAATACAGGGGACAATTGTACAAAAACGAATACATACTTGAAAGTTAACCAAAGCGTATGTAACCCATAGATCCCGATATTTAATGAAAAAGGTTGTAGTTCTGCTTCGTGTTGTTTTAGAAACTTCTTCCAGCGAGTTATTTCCAAAAGTTATCTAAGTCAGAGCGGCTGAGAAGAACATACTGACGTGATTCTGTCCCGTCGTTTGCATGAAGAATTTCTATCAAACAACCGCTGATTAAGTCTTCGATCAATAACGATAGTTGTGATTTGTTTAATTAAATTTTCGAAGGATTGAAAGGTACTAACTCTGAAAATTTTTACATTGTTCAAGTGATGCATCACTGTGAGTCTAGTGTAGTAAATTGATAGATTTTTGTCGGTTGGGTCAATTGCAGCGTCGCCCATTTGACATCTTCCACTGTAACCTCGTCTTGAGCATTAAGTTCTACTTTTGTTCCTTTTAACCATCCTCGGGACCAGCCTATTCTAATCGGCTCGTTTCGTCACAGCGTGCTATGTTACGATCGCCTATTTCGTAATGGCTCTTCTTGCCTTAGCTGTTGCAGCTACTCGGCAAGTGGTATCGTTTTCGACGACGCTC
Source organism: Rhagoletis pomonella (assembly GCF_013731165.1). Taxonomy (NCBI): domain Eukaryota; kingdom Metazoa; phylum Arthropoda; class Insecta; order Diptera; family Tephritidae; genus Rhagoletis; species Rhagoletis pomonella. The sequence continues at coordinate 20,307,690 of NW_023458566.1, read as the reverse complement.
AGCGCTTCTTAGTTGGGCCAGAATGAACCTGAACCTGAACTGCCTCCAATGTGATTTATTAATTATATTATCTGGTGTGCAGCCTGCCCTAAACACGAAGAGAATGTACTTTCTGTTCTGTTCTGTAGTCTAGACAATACTCTTAAGGCTCCGATTATGTGACTCAACGTCTAATGCAGTAGTCTACATTTGTGCGCCGTAGATTGCAAAGAGTAAGAGTCTTGCGGATTCTCCTTCCAATAACTAAAAATTTCTAGATCTTAATTCTCATTACATTATGTTCGAAAGGAGTGGTCCCAGCACCAAACTTAATGGAAGAGTTCATTTTCGAAACAAATCGCATAAAGATTCAGAGGATACGCTACAACCGGAAATGGTTCAACAGCTGTTATGATTTTCTGCCAATTTGCCGTGTTGAACACATTTGTGCTGTAGATAGTGGCTAATAAGGAATACTTAACTGACACTTCCATTTTCCTGTCAAGTATTGCTTCTGCGGTCAAATTTCTGGGTTTAATTTTTTCAAAAAAAAGAGTTTGATTTTCAATAGAGGTAGAAGCATCTAGAGTAATCAGTTCTTAATGGGCTGGAGCTACGCAAGTCTCTCGAGGCAACTGAAACTATTCGTCTAAGATTGTTGGTTATTGAGACTCTATTGTGGCAATCACAGCGCACGAATCCGTGAAAGTGATAGTCTTTTGGTGAATGTCGTTGGTAGCCAGGTGTAGTGGTTGTTCAGTGCGGAACTCCTCTGTGATCTAATTCCTTACAGTGGCAACTTATTAACAAAACACGCTTGATAAAGTGTAGGGAATATTTAAATAGATTTTATTGTTGTATGGTATATGCAAATCAATGCAACATCTTTGCATAATTTATAATTTAAAACGCTCACATACATATAGTCACATATGTAAATATGTATTCGTCAATTCACATTCGATTAACTTTAAAAGCAATAAAATCCTATAACCAAAGCCAATGTAAACAATGCTCTCACATTACAAATCAATAAAATCCAATACGCTTAGGCAATCATCGTCAGACAATTGCCCACAGCGCCAACAACAAACAGCAAAGCAAAGTGCATGCAATTGACAATTATCAGCCGCATCAATAATGCAATGCAGCGTGTCATGTTGCACGTCGCACATACCGAAAATTGCAGTAACATCACACCTACGTGCATACATACGTAAACAGATACACACACACACACACACACACACACGTCTAATGTTTATTTGCAGACGTTGAATATATTTTGGCAGTGCAGTGATTACGCGCCGACGAACTTTTGCATATCGCAATCAGCGACGCGTCGCCAACAGACGGTGACGAATGCCGCTGATGACATTCAGCGCCTGCAATCAATGCGAAACGCCCCCAAAAAAAACGAGTCACACAGCCAAGCGCACAAACATATGCATACCCAGTGGGGAAAAGTAGTTAAGTGCATTACATGCGTAATAAGCAGGGAACGGATTTTTAGGACCTAAAAACCTATAAAAAAGACAAAATAAAATAACGAAAAAGGCAGGAAAAGGCACTAGGTGTTGCAGAAAAGGCAAAACAAAATAGCGAAAAAGGCAGAAAAAGGCACTAAAAAATTACAGAAAATACGAAGAACAATCAAAAAATACATTTATTTTAATATTGTTTATATTACAAGTAAAAAGAGAAAAACTATGAACTAGTTTCATTATATGAAATATTTGTACTTAGAATCTTTGACTATTTTATCCTTTCTAGTTTCTAACTCATAAAACTTTAATCTGTATAGTTGTAGTAACATTGAACCACAAGATGCATTTTGAAGTTTTCTGGCAGCATTTTCATTCGATTTTCGCGAAGAAAAGCCTTGAATGTACTAAATGTGCGCTGGACGTAAGTTAATACAAGTGGAGCCCAATTTAAATATGGAACGTTTGAAGCGTTCATATTATCAGGAATAAGGGCGTTTTCCTCGCCACACCCTTTACTGTCTCCAAGCCTTCGTTAGCTGAGAAAATGGCTTTGAATTTTTCCAACACCAATTTGGCAAGAGGTCTCTGCATTTCTATAAGCCGCATGGGCAATGTGTATATTTTTTAATCTTAAAAAAAAAATTGTAAATGCTATAATCATTTTTTTAAAGGTAGAACAGGCAAAAAAAGGCAAATATCTTAAAAATGGCAAAAAAAGGCAACATCAAATGTGTATATATGGAATCAGGGAAAGCTAAATCGTGGACATTCTTAATCAAATATACTCTATCTCTTTAGCAGAAAAAAAGGCAATTTCCATAAAATCCGTTCCCTGGTAATAAGTAATGTAGTGTACTATTTCTCATGAGTTCTAGATTCTATTACTGTTTAATATTTAAGCAGGACTCGCATCCAAAAACTCGTAAAAATTTATATTAAATCGCATTGATTCCTGCATTACTGGTAATGCAAAATTGAATGCCCCACTTTTCTTAGGACATCTCCCTGGGGAAATAAATGAATTTTCCAATGTGAAAACGGCTGTTTTACTGATTATTTTTTCGATTACTATACATTACAATTTCCCACTGGGTATATACATACATGCATGTGTTTCGATACATTCGATTGCACGCCGCTCGCCTCCGACAATAAGCGCGTGATAAATTGTTTATTTACCGACTGCCGAATGCATTTGAAATTTTCCAACAACATCGTTTTTTTTTTTGTTTGGCGTTTGGTTGCGCGAATATTTTTCGTGAAGCGAGTGTGTGTGTGTGTGTTGCGCTAGTGGCAGCCGAAACTTTTTGCAACAATTTTTATTGGCTATTTTCTGGCTGCTGTTCGGTGACATTTTTATAACATTTTAATTTACGCGCCACTTAGTTGAAAGCGACACGGACACTATGTACATTCGAGTTTGTTAAAAAAAAAATAGTTTATGTTTTTATAGTAAGCAATGTCGGCGTTAAGTTAGTACGTGCGTAAAATAGTATGACAGAATGTTTAATAATTATACAAATTTTGAATGTTATATTTTACTTAAGGGTAATGAACTTCTGAATTTGCCAATTTATGTTTATTTTTT
>NW_023458566.1:20294677-20304626 GCF_013731165.1 Rhagoletis pomonella | reverse complement strand
GGCAAAATTGCAAGTCGTAAAATTGCTCAAGACATCATGTAAAATGCGTAAACACGACAATTTGCGATTTATTGTAAGGCAAAGTTAGTTGCTGGCATTGTTGTTGTGTTGTTGTTGTTGTACGTGTTGCTGCTGCTACTGCCGTTCACCGCTGGCTGTGCGCCATGTTTGCCGTTGTTGATGAATACATTTTGTTGTGAACGGAAGGGATTAAAGGTAAATTGAAATGCAATCAAAGAGGACGTGGCCGCAGGCGCTAAAAGGGAGAGGGGGCGAGGGGACGCGTACAGCCAGCAGGCATTTGCCCATTTTTGTGCCACGTTGTTTGTCGGGAATTTAAATTGCAAGTGAAAGTGAACGAAGCTGTGCTGAACCGAACTGAAATGTGCGGGGGTGTGATGTAGGCTTTGTGCTCTTTCCTTTTTTTTTGCTTTGTTTATTTCATTCGTCTGCGTCCGTAATTAACGAAAGGGAAATGGAAATCAACTCTGTCGCTGTTTGCACTGATGCAAATCTAAACAAAAGTTTAATTTTGAAGTTTCGCAGTAAATAAACCTTTTCAGCCGATTAAGAAAAATGTCAGCGGATACTTGGCATTAAGTGGCAGCCGAACGCGCCTAGCGTAATTCTTTTGACACTTTTCACGCGGATGCACGCGGAGTTTGATAAGATTTTCATGCTTTTACTTTTGATTAAAATATCTTGGCTGTAATTGGTGTTGATTTCGCAATTTATTCTGGGATAAAATAATTTTTTTGACGAATTTTTAAATTTTCTTGATCGCGAGTCTTGCTGGAGGAAAACGATTTTGTGTCCAGTTAAGTAATATTTTCTTTTCGATTCCTAAGTAAGTGTTGAAAATAAATAACGTGAAAAATTAAAAGCTCCAAAGTGCTTTCATACAGAGAACCTCGCGTCGTGGACGTAGTTGAACAAATATGAGAAGGCCTTGGGGGCCTGCAAGAGAATTATTTTACACCCAAGATCAGTGTGCCCTGTTCCGAGTAGTCGACGAATACTCAAAAATCTTTTTAACAATATGCACATAGTTAATCGCGAAATATATAGAGAGATTACGCTGACTTGGACACGGACGCATGATTCTCTGGAGAAAAGATCATTCGAATCGTCACCCAGGGATGTAACTCGAGTGCAAAAGTGCCCACGAACAAAATAGAGGGATCCCAAAGCCCTTTGCCGATGCAAAGATTGGACGGTTTGCAATGCTTACCCATAGGAAACCCGGTTTTTACCGTGCAATTCGATCACCGTAGAAGAACTTTGCAAGATTTTAAGAACCCCCTTATGAAAAGACCTAAAGCAGAAGTACCTGTTTGCATACACTTGGTGTGAAGAACTGGCGTAACGTCCCAAACTGACAAAAAACTGTATGTAGTGACAAATAGGATGAAAAAGAAGAAGAGAAGAACAGGCAAACTCGGCTCAGAAACTAACGACAATGCAATATGAAAGATAAATGACACGCTAGGTGGCACAGGAATCGATAGAGTATTTGAAAACCCCGCAATTATGGTACGATTTGTTTACTATTACTTACATCGAAAAAAATAACTTCACAAAAAAAAAGCTTGCCGTTGGGTGGCGCGAGAATCGCCGTAATTAAAATCTGAATATTTATTACCTACTTTAATTGAAATCGATAGAAAAATGTCGTTTGTGTGTTCTCTCCATGTGCACTAAAATAAAATAAAAAAAATTAATAGAATAAATTAAGGCAAGTACAATTACTGAAATGAACGTATTTACATAAGTTACATTTCTCCAACGAAAATAGTATCTTAAGCTTCATTAAACAGGTCCTCAATGTCCATCGACATTTGTAATAAACATAATTCCGAAAGAAAATGACTTAGCGACTCTTTGCATTAAGGAACAATACGTATTAATACAAAAAAAGGTTTTGGTATTTTTTATATTTTTTGTTTATTGATTTTATTAAAAAGATTTTCCTTTGGAGAAATATATGAAGAATGAATGCCTTAAGAAAAACCACCGAGTTACATGGCCTATGTATTTCTTTTGTTCTAAGAGTATTTTATTTTGTAGTTTTTCTCTGTGTAATTCAATTTATTTCTTATGCAAATATATATGGATATTACTAATTTTTTATATTATTTTTTCCCGCTTACGTGCAATAATAAATAGCTATCAAGCGATTAATTTACACTAGCCAACACTTACACTATGTATACATAAATGTATGTGTACAAGTATATGTATATATATATAACTATTTTCCATTTTATAATTGAAACAATTTTTAATTGATACCCAAGTGAAATGCTATAAATTATTTTATTTAATGGCGCGCTTTTTAATTGCCGCCTATCAAGAAGGTATACTCGGCGCATTTACGAGAAGTCCTTCTGCAGCAAAGTGCAAGTAATCAATTAACAACAACAACAACAACAACAACTGCAACATGTATTACAATTGTCTATTATTTTGAGTTTTTTATTCGCACTCACCCGTGAAGCCTATGTATATTCAGCTTTCCATTTTTATTGCTCCTCGACGGCGACAATTTGTTTCTTAAATAATTTCAGCAACAACAACTGAAGCTTACCGATGATGCCTTTATATGTTTATTTATTTTGCTTGTTTCTTGTGAGTACTCATGCGAATAACGGAAAATGCCTTTTAGGTGCAATTACTCGTAAAAATCCCAATCTGAGCAAAAATAAATAAAAAATAAAATTAACAAATAAAAGAAAAAAAAACAAAGCTGAGCATATGCACTTCCAAGCCAACCGAGCGTAAGCGATGAGTTGTAAAAATGCAAAAATGTTTTTTTTTAATTAAATCAGCGAAATATGCAGCAGCAACAAAAACAACAACTACATAGCGATAAAATGCCAAGCGATGAGCTGCAGTCAAAATCATAAAAGTAAAATAAGTAAAATCAATTACTGCTGCGCAATCCCGTTTTATTTGTTGTTTTTTTTTTTTGTGCGTTGCTTACACTCGCTGCAATTTTCATTAAAATCTGGCATACCATTGTTGTTTGTGGCGCCACAGCGTGCAACATACATATACAAATGTTGATTCATCTATTTATGTATATCCATGCTCGTATATTAGTATGTAAATATGTACGTAGTTAAATATTTCACACACTTTCATTTGACCCATTAAAGTCATGGAAATAAATCGCTCACTCACAATCAGATATAAAAGCTATTATTGCTCAGGGCCGACACGTCTATATCTGTATGTCCGACCCTTCGTCAAAAGATAAAGCCCTGCAAATGCAAATTTAAGTACACATGTATGTGCGTGTAGATCTGTGTGCTGGGTGTAGTTAACAAATTAATTGAAAGTTGTAATTTCAGTGGATTTTCTCGCCGTGTTGATGCCTGCAAATGCATATACCGATGTAACAAGCCATGCGACTGACGCAAATACTTAAAAGCAAAACAGCAAAAGTTCTCCCCCAATTCGCTTCGAAGTTGTCAACAGAGTCATATGTAAATCTCAGCAATGTTGCACATTTACTTTGTTTGAATCGATGTGCAAGCTAACGGCGTAGTTAGCAAATTTATTTATGTTTTTGCTGTTGGCTGTGTCAGTCAGTCAGTCGAAGTTGCTGTTGTCACCCATTCGTCAGTGTTGCAGTTAATGCTTTTTACACGTACACTCCCCTCAAACAAACGCAGTAATATATGTATGTATGTACATATGTATGTATGTATGCATCACTTACGCCCAAATGAATGTTGCAAGTGCAGTCGCTCCCCATACACCAATGCAACACCAATTCTATGCTATGCACTCACAGTTGAGTCGAGCATTCGTTTACTCGTGGGTGAGGGTGACACGACGGATGTCAACGACGGTGTCACTTGTAAAATTTATGTGAAGACACAAATAAAGCACACTTGCCACACACACACACTTGCCATTAGTGCATTACCTTGTAGCTTAGAGAGAGAGAGTCACTTGCCAAACAAGGGATAGTAAAATTAATATGTTAATTAATGATGACAATTACGTGTCATTCAACAGTCTGCAACTACAACAATGTTGGCGTATGTTGTGACGACGCATTGCATCAAAATAAGATTGTTGTTGTTGTTGCTGCTGCCAGTATAACCAGCTGTCGGACGAAGATGTTGAAGCTGATGATTTAAGAAACGATTTGGGATTTGGGCAGTAGAATTTGGAGATTTTACAACACACATATTTACATGCATACTACATTTAGTATTTACTACACTTTTGTGTGGGGAACATATAAAAGCATTATATTATACTATATATCCAGCTGTGCGGGAAAGGATTGTCAGGATACTTAACTAATTTATACAAATACGATTTTCTAGTGCGATTCATATTCCCCAGCCAGCAGAATTAAGCCCTCTAGATGGCCTTATTTCTGACCTCTTGAAGCGATGGGCCTTTCGTGCTCGATTATTTATTATTTTATTTTATTGAGTGACTAAAGTTTAAAGCCTACTCCTTTTTCTTTGAAGGGAGAATTTTTATTAATTTTTCTCTAAGATAATATAAAAAAGAAGAAGTTAATTCAAAATAAAAATACGCAAAATCTTCTCGGAGAGAAGAAAGTATTTAGGATGGCCTTGACACTTGTCAGTTTGGATCGAGACTAAAAAACTTCGCCTATCGCCTCTCTCCTTCAAAAAGTTGCGCCTTTTGTTTAACCCAATCGCAAACAGACCCTTCCGCACTTAATACGCACATCAGGGGCTTGCTTTCATCGTCCAACCATGGCTGCCCAAACGTATGATCGCTTCAACGAATAATCCAATCGGGCATAGATATTCATCAAACCATATTGCGCTTAACAGGGACCTGAGCTTCGTCAGAGCTTTGTCATCAAACATTCCATCCAGCCGTGACGCTATTTAAAAATTTTGAGAAATTTTATTTCAAGCGCACAGTGGACGAATGTTACCAGATTCCCCGGCTCAGGTCTGGAATGCATTAGGTACTACTCTCTTTTTTTGACGTAGAATACGTCTTACCTTAAGGTATGGGGGCTATGTTCAAATGTTGTAGTTGTAATTTTTAGAGCTTCACAAAAACGCTTATTGCACGAGAACTAATAAAGCGATTTCAAAGAAAAGTGTGGCGTTTCAAAGATAAAATTCCAAACCTGTCGACAGATTAATTTTTGTAAATAACCAATTCGGTTTCTGTCGTAAAAACAACGGTAAACATTGCCTTATTTTGGGGTCAATTTTGAGCCTTTAAAGTGCTCTAGCAACTTATTGTTGGCATATATAACTTTCATTTTCGGGATATAGGTTCTTTGGAGCAGTAGAAATATGATCGGGTACAAATTTTACATAAATTTAACAAATATTGAGCATTTTAAGGCAAAAAATTGTTGAAAAAATTGCAAATTTTTTTCATTACCAAAATGCTCGAAAACCGCTCGAATGATTTTGTTTTTGTTTTCTTTAATCAAAAATTCAAGAGTTTTCCTTTCGTTTGGTATATGGAAAGTATTGGTTGATATCTTCTATATATGTTTATTTTATTCAAATATATGGGCATAAATGATTTTCCATACAAAATCACTTCGTCATCACTTTGCAAACACGTGCATATGTTGGAAGTGTGGGAAGGAGACAAAAAGTATGTATGTGTCCGTAAGTACATATTTCGTGGTTTATCGGTATAATAATCGATACTTTGTCGGTTTTATTACCGATGTTTTTATCGATTTTGCTATCGAAATTTTTATCGATAATGTTATTGACTTTGCTATCGATATTTTCGGAACTTATCGATATAATGATCGGTATTTTTTCGATTTTGTTATCGATATTTTTTCTCGATTTTGTTATAGATATTTTGTTGACTTTGTTGTCGATTTTGTTATCGACACTGTAATCGATTTTATGATAGATTATTTATCGATTTTGTTATCGATATTTTTATCGATTTTGTTATCGATTTTATTACCGATATTTTTATAGATTTTGTTGTCGGTATTTTAATCGATTTTGTAATCGATATTTTTACCGGTTTTGTCATCGATATTTTTATTGATTTTGTTTACGATTTAGCTATCGATATTATTATTGCTTTCGTTATCGATATTTTCATCGAATTTGTTATCGATATTGTTATTGGTTTTGCTATCGATATTTTCGGAACTTACCGATATAATGATCGATACTTTTATCGATTTTGTTATCGATATTTTTTATCGATTTTGTTATCGATTGTGTAATCGATTTTGCTATCGATTTTGTCATCGATACTTTTATCGGTTTTGTTACCGATATTTTTATCGATTTTGCTATCGATATTGTTATAGATTTTTTTATAGGTTTTATATTCGATATTTTTATTGATGTTGCCATCGATATTGGTATCGATATTTTTATGGATTTTGTTATGGATTTTGTTATCGACTTTATAATCGATTTTGTTATCGGCTTTGTTATCGATTTTGTAATCGATATTTTGATAGATTTTGTAATCGATTTTGTAATCAGTATTGTTGTCGATTTTGCTATCGATTTTGCTTTCGATATTTTTTCGATTTTGATATCAATATTTTCATCGATTTCTTTATCGATGTTTTTATCGATTTTGCTACCGATATTATTATCGCTTTTGTTATCGATATTTTTTGCTTAGTGTGTGCTTTTGTTTTTTTACTTGGATATGCTCTTAACCATACCACGTATTCTACGTTTAAATTTAGCGGCTGTATCTCCGATACAGCCTGCAGGCCAAGACGAAGGCGCTGGACTGTTCCTTTTTTAAATTAGCAATTGGCTACAGGAAAGTTATTTGCTGCCAAAGGAAGTTTTCCGTCGTAAATTAATATGTATCTCTGCAGCGTTCGACTTCCTGTAAATACTTAATACCAAGACATTTAGTGCTTAAAAAGAGATTATAAGGGTAGGTCAATAAGCCGATACAAATTTTAAAAAGAAACACTAACTTTTCTTAAATTTTCTTAATATCCTGTAAGTAATACTACCATTTGGGCTTCAAAACACGCGATTCATGTCTTATCTTTTACTTAAATTTGATGTCGGATCGATCTAATAGTTCCTCGTAATTTTCATCGGTGTTTGTTTAATACTATACAAGGTAATCGATGATGATGATACTTCAGTATAGACAATAATAAACTATCCAATTATGCTTTCCCTGAAAAGCCACAAAATCTTTCTTTTTAGAGAATTTGGCATAAAGCGTTTCGTTCATCTGAACAACCAACTATAGTTTTAATTTTCGTATAACTCTTATAAGTGCCTCGTTATTTTCGAAAAAATCTGATCCATTCACATTAATTTTTTAGCGTATTTCTATACCTATAATCTTGACTTTGAAAAAAAAAATGCAAATACTTTTCACCGATCAAATCGCTTGGTCATTGGCACATTCTTCTCAGAACAGGCATACAAACAGCGGCGTACGTATGAACGTGTGTACATTTCCATGCACTTTTTCTACGAATAGAATTCTAAGTAATTGAACAATCGATTTTGAGGTATTTTGTGATTGTATAAAAATTTGAATTTTTTAAATTAAATAAAGTTCCGATAGAAAGTCTAATAGGTAATCACTTTTAATAAAGAATTTGCAATTTTTGCATGTTTTCCCATATCTACTTATTTACTTTTGCTCAGTAAGTTAAACGTCCTTTAAACGGAATAGAGAAAGAATTCAACTCCAGTTTCATAAACTGCAAATTGATGGCCATATTGGAAAAACTAGCTTCAAAAGCTTCTGTCTAAATTTTAGTTTAAAAATAACTAGCGAGACGTTAGAGAAAACATTTATGTAATTGGGTGTTAACAATTTTCGTCTGCAAAAGTTATTTTAGAAATGCCTTCAAGCGAAAGATATTAAAAGAGTAATGCACTGTAACTATGGGTGTATGTATGTGTGTGTATTTGTGTTCAAAAATTTGCTACTAAAACCAATGCATTTTACAATCAAAATAATCTAATAATAACAACTGCAGCAACACCAGCAACAAAGCTTAAAAAACAAATTGCTGAATGGCCTTTCAGCTGGTGCTCGTAGAGACAAACACACATACATACATATGTATATATGTATGTATATACACACTCGCAATAACATTCACACCCTGTGGCGCAAAAATCTCCAGTTCTGAACTGTTGGGCTTGTAGTGCATTTAGAGTATAAATTTTAGACCCACTACTGGTTCGCGATAAATCTCTTTTGCACGAAAAAAACTGTCGAATTTAACATAGCGCCGCGCTAGGAAATTATCCCCCGCTGCATTACCTTTTCCATAGTTCGGAATCAGTCCTCAATGCTTCTTCTGCGATATACATAGATTTCTAACGAAATTTTTTTTTTTTATTCTTTGGGACTTTTCACATTGGCTGTTACTATTTTGTACTGGGTAGCACTAAACAGAATCGGTTTAGAAATAAAATGGGTAGTAGTTCGATCTTTTAGAAAATTGTTCTTGCTTCTTGCATCAAAATAGACATAATTTTTTAGAAAAAGTTGACTTAGCAGCAAAATAGTTTTTTAAAAGTACCACATCTCGCTGTTTTTTGAACTGGTGGGGATTTATTTACTAACGCACTGGCTCGTTTTTGGCTAGAACTAGAAATTTGAATAAAGTTCGGGGTATTCCTGCAGGTCTGTTTATATATACGTATGTATGTATATATGTACATACATAAATGCATTTTTACAGCAAAATGCTTTCGATTGTCATAAAAATGTCGTCCACTTTATTACCATAGCCAGCACGATACAAATCCAAAGCTCGCCTCCCGACACAATTTCCCTTCTCCTCCTTCTCGTTGACGACGGTCAGTTCAACACTTTCAGCTTTTCTCGCCTTATCTCTGCAATGTGCATACACAAACTCACAAATGCATACAAATGTACATATATATGCGTGAATGAGTATGAAATTATTACATATGTATGTATGTATGTATGTATTTGAAAAAATGTTAGCAAATAAAAATTACGCTTAGATACTCGCTCGCACGGCGTTGTTTGTGTTTGCTTGTTGTATGGCTTTGTGTTATTTAAGCTTAACTGACTTTTATCATTGCATGTTTAACAAGTAAAAGTCAACGATGAGATAAGAGCCGCAATCAGCAATAAAAACAACAACAGCAAAATTATTATTATCTAGTCTAACTAAATAAGTATGGTATAAACAAAAATAAAAATAAAGAGCAGACAACTTGGAGTACCAACTTAGTATTTATCATTCCAATAACTGCACGTTATCGCTATATCAGATATGGATGTGTGTGTGTGTGCGTAACAGCGACAAACAAACCCAGTACAAAAAATTATGCTGTTATATCAGTTCCTAAATTGTGGCTAGAAATATGCGAAAAAAAATCCCCCAAAAATAAGTTCAACTTAAAAAATCGTTGATGAGTGTTATATGAATTGGACTCAAAAAAAAAATATTCACTGCGGTAGCAGCTTCTTCTACGGAATTCAGAGCTTTGATTAGACGGAAATTTTATTTTTGAATTTAGTGTGGTAGAAATTTGTCTGAATGTAACCTAATACTGTCCTCCTTAAACCCAGCTCCGGACTACATAGTTACATAGGTATAAGTCTAATTCACCGCTGGGACATTTACCTGTAAAAAAAGTTCAGTACTTATATTTGCTTAAAATCGCCAACTCCAAAGGACGTATTCAGACTGTCAATAAGTCAACAAGATCGCTGAGTTACGAGTATTCAAGTGTTAGGAAAACAAAAAAATATACATATGTATATATCGAACGATCGGTAGACTAAATTGCGGCAGCCATTTCATGCGATCAGATCAAAATCTTCACAAAACTTCACACCTTCAGGCGGATGTCTTTTAAAAAAATAAATGTTTTGGAAGCATTAGTGTTGTTTACATCTAAATAATTATTACACAGACACACACTCACACACAAAGAGCGCAATTCGTAAATATACACGAATG
>NW_023458566.1:20276069-20294577 GCF_013731165.1 Rhagoletis pomonella | reverse complement strand
CTGTGAAATTTGAGATTTTTATACATAAATATTTATTCATGCATATTATATAATGAAAGCAAATATTCGAAATGCTAAATTATGTTACTACAATATTCATGTTCTTCTTAAAAACAATGAGGGTTTAACTTAAATTTAAGGAAACAACTTTTACATAAAAAAAAACGTTCCGATTGAATTATAATATGAGGCAAGGTAGGAAAATCGAACTTTACTCGTATATATTCTCACTGAGTACGCTTTTTGTTTAATACAAAGGTTTTGATTTCGTCGGTATTTTTGTACCTGGGAAAAAATTACCGGTTTAACACTTACACTTGGAAAAAGCAGTGTTGCCAGATTTAACTAAAAAAGAAACTGTGAATTCCCAAGAAAAACTGTATTTTCTGCACATAAACTGTAACTTTTAAAAACGAAGAGATTTTTGGAATGATAAGGTTTTGAAAAGGGGAAACGCTGCATCTCCATCGCCTCATCTTCACTTAAAAATTTAGTTACAAAAAAAACCAAAAGTGACCTTCGAATTTATTAATTCTAATCTGAAATTTTGACCAAACTGTAAATTGTGCTCAGAGGTAATTAAAAAAAAACAAACTCTAAGCTTTTCCAAAAAGCTGTAATTTACAGCTAAATCTTTGAAAACGGCAACATTGTGCACAAGCGATAATTTTTACGCTAGACGGTCAGTTTGTTATTCAAGATTATATAGCAAAGCTAATATAAAGGATTTTATTAAAATAATTCCTAATTTTAAGAGGTCCGACTATGGATAAATTTTAATTTATAACTATCAGACAGCATGAGTTTGGAGCACATATCGTCACCTGAGTGGAAGATCGACCTATCAAGGTGGCCAGTTCGAAAACGCTCTACCTCAGAAAACTTTTCAAGAACGCTATACTTCAGAATTTTATGGAAAAATACCCTATCTCAGAATTCGGGTTAAAAATGGCCTATGAAGTAGGGCAGAGTGTTAAAATACTCCCGGATAAACTTGTAGCTGATTATCTACTGGAGAGGACCCGAAAAATCGCCTAACTATGGTAACACCTGTGAAATTCGGATTAGGAAAATAAAAATCGGCGCAAAGGTGAATGATTCGAAGCGTCTCGCAAATGAGAATTTTGATAATTTTGTGTTCCTTTTGTGGAATGAGTTTGGACTATGGCCTGTGTGGTAAGAGTTTATTTATACTTTTATTAATTTTACACTTTTTTTTAGCGGTGCAAGCAATACCTATTCTTCTTCTTTTCGCTATAATGATTTCGATTTATGACCCATTCCATGCATTCATCAAGTTTCGTGTTGAAGTCAACTTCGCACAGGTGTAAATATCGTCCCAGATAAGCTCTTATCTCTTTCAAAACCAACACTGATACAAGGGTTTGTTTTTGTTTTCACTATGACAAATTTAATGTACATAATTTTTCATCCCCAAAAAGATAAAAAAATCCAAAGGACATGTAAATGCTATCAAAAGAGGCCACATTGAAACGGAAGTTCCAATGATTACTCCCCATTTATATCATTCTCCACAGCAATACATGTATGTTATACGATAATCAATTCAATAATAAATACATATATATGGTTTTGTATTGACAATAATTTCGATATTGCGGCAGAAATCTAAACATTGTATTAGAAGGCAGATATTAACTTAACTGATATACCGGCAGAGTTATGTAATTTATAAGGTCGTAAATTGTTGCATAGAGCAATCGAAATTCATTCGAGATTATTTACGAATGTCGCTCTTTGTGTGTGAGTGTGTGTCTGTGTAATAATTATTTAGATGTAAACAACACTAATGCTTCCTAAACATTTATTTTTTAAAAGACATCCGCCTGAAGGTGTGAAGTTTTGTGAAGATTTTGATCTGATCGCATGCAATGGCTGCCGCAAGTATTTAGTCTACCGATCGTTCGATATATACATATGTATATTTTTTTGTTTTCCTAACACTTGAATACTCGTAACTCAGCGATCTTGTTGACTTATTGACAGTCTGAATACGTCCTTTGGAGTTGGCGATTTTAAGCAAATATAAGTACTGAACTTTTTTACAGGTAAATGTCCCAGCGGTAAATTAGACTTATACATAACTATGTATGTGGTGCGGAGCTGGGTTTAAGTATTAGGTTACATTCAGAAAAGTTTCTACCACACTAAATTCAAAAATAAAATTTCCGTCTAATCAAAGCTCTGAATTCCGTAGATTCATATAACACTCAACAATGATTTTTTAAGATGGATTTATTTTTGGGGGATTTTTTTTCGCTTCAACCTCTGCATATTTCTAGCCACAATTTAGGAACTGATATAACAGCACAATTTTGTACTGGGTTTTGTTTGTTGCTGTTATGCACACACACACACATCCATATCTGATATAGCGATAACGTGCAGTTATTGGAATGATAAATACTAAGTTTGTACTCCAAGTTGTCTGCTCTTTTTTTATTATTGTTTATACCATACTTAGTTAGACTAGATAATAATAATTTTGCTGTTGTTGTTTTTATTGTTGATTGTGGCTCTTATCTCATCGTTGACTTTTACTTGTTAAACATGCAATCATAAAAGTCAGTTAAGCTTAAATAACACAAAGCCATACAACAAGCAAACACAAACAACGCCGTGCGAGCGAGCGAGTATCTAAGCGTAATTTTTATTTGCTAACATTTTTTCAAATACATACATACATATGTAATAATTTCGTACTCATTCACGCATGTCTATGTACATTTGTATGTATTTGTGAGTTTGTGTATGCACATTGCGGAGATAAGGCGAGAAAAGCTGAAAGTGTTGAACTGACCGTCGTCAACGAGAAGGAGTGGAAGCTGAAGGGGTTGAGGGAGGGGAGGGGGCAGAAATTGTGTCGGGAGGCGAGCATTGGATTTGTATCGTGCTCGCGATGGTAATAAAGTGGACGACATTTTTATGACAATCGAAAGCATTTTGCTGTAACAATGCATTTATGTATGTATATACGTACATACGTATATATAAACAGACCTGCAGGGATACCCACTCCGAACTAATCCAAATTTCTAGTTCTAGCCAAAAACGAACCAGTGCGTTAGTATCTAAATCCCCACCAGTTCAAAAAACAGCGAGATGTGGTACTTTTAAAAAACTATTTTGCTGCTAAGTCAACTTTTTCTAAAAAATTATACCTATTTTGATACAAGAAGCAAGAACAATTTTCTAAAAGATCGAACTACTACCTTTTGTATTTCTAAGCCGATTCTGTTCAGTGCTACTAAGTCCAAAATAATCACAGCCAATGTGATAAGTCCCCCCAAAAAAAATATCGTTAAAAATCTATATCGCAGAAGACGAATTGAGGACTGATTCCGAACTATAGAAAAGGTAATGCAGCAGGGGACAATTTCCTAGGCCATCGCCATGTTAAATTCGACAGTTTTTTTTTCGTGCAAAAGAGATTTATCGCGAACCAGTAGTGGGTCTAAAATTCATACTCAAAATCCACTAGAAGCCCAACAGTTCAGAACTAGAGATTTTTGCGCCACAGGGTGTGAATGTTATTGCGAGTGTGTATATAAATACATATGTATGTATGTGTGTTTGTCGCTACGAGCACCAGCTGAAAGGCCATTCAGCAATTTGTTTTCAGCTTTGTTGTTGCAGTTGTTATTATTAGATTGTTTTGATTGTAAAATGCATTGGTTTTAGTAGCAAATTTTTGAACACAAATACACACACATACACACTCCCATAGTTACATTGCATTACTCTTTTAATATCTTTCGCTTGATTCGCATTTCTAAAATAACTTTTGCAGACGAAAATTGTTAACACCCAATTATATAAATGTTTTCTCTAATGCCTCGCTAGTTATTTTTAATCTAAAATTTGGACAGAAGCTTTCGAAGCTAGTTTCTCCAATATGGCGATCAATTTGCAGTTTATGAAACTGGAGTTGAATTTTTTCTATATTCCGTTTAAAGGACGTCTAACTTACTGAGCAAAAGTAAATAAGTAGATATGGGAAAACGAGCAAAAATTACAAATTCTTTATCAAAAGTGAATACCTATTCGACTTTCTATCGGAACTTTATTTTGTTTAAATAATTTAAATTTTTATACAATCACAAAATACCTCAAAATCGATTGTTCAATTACTTAGAGTTCTATTCGTAGAAAAAGTGCATGGAAATGTACATACGTTCATACGTACGCCGCTGTTTGTATGCCTCTTATGAAAAGAATGTGCCAATGCCATGCGATTTGATCGGTGAAAAGTATTCGAATTTTTTTTCAAAGTGAAGATTGATGGGTCAGATTTTTTCGAAAATAATGAGGCACTTATAAGAGTTATATATGTACATACGTATTTAAAACTATAGTTAGTTGTTCAGAAGAACGAAACGCTTTATGCCAAATTCTCTAAAAAGAAAGATTTGGTGGCTTTTCAGGGAAAACAAAATTGGATAGTTTATTATTGTTTAAACTGAAGTATCCTCATCATCGAATACCTTGTATAGTATTAAACAAACACCGATGAAAATTACGAGGAACTATTAGATCGATCCGACATCAAATTTAAGTAAAAGATAAGACATGATTCGCGTGTTTTGAAGCCGAAATGGTGGTATTATTTACTTACAGGATATTAAGAAAATTTAAGAAAAGTGAGTGTGTCTTTTTAAAATTTTTATCGGCTAATCTCTTTTTTAGCACTACACGTCTTGGTATTAAGTATTTACAGGAAGACGAACGCTGCAGAGATACGTATTAATTTACGACGGAAAACTTCCTCTGGCAGTTTCCTTCCTTCAGGTCCCTGTTAAGCGCAATATGGTTTGATGAATATCTATGCCCGATTATTGGAATCGCCGCTGAAGCGATCATACGTTTGGGCAGCCATGGTTGGACGACGAAAGCAAGCCCCTGATGAACGGATTAAGTGCGGAAGGGTTTGTTTGCGATTGGGTTAAAGAACAGGCGCAACTTTTTGAAGGAGTGAGGCGATAGGCGAAGTTTTTTAGTCTCGATCCAAACTGACAAGTGTCAAGGCCACCCTAAATACTTTCTTGTTTCCGAGAAAGATTATGCGTATTTTTATTTTGAATTATCTTCTTCTTTCATATATTATCTTACTGATATCTACTTATTATAGAGAAAAATTAATACAAATTTTCCCTTCAAAGAAGAAGGAGTAGGCTTTAAACTCTGGTCACTCCATACAATAAAATAATAAATAATCGAGCACGAAAGGCCCATCGCTTCAAGAGATCAGAAATAAGGACATCTAAAAGGCTTAATTCTGCTGGCTGGGAATATGCATCCCACTAGAAAATCGTATTTGTATAAATTAGTTAAGTATCAAGCCAACCCTTTCCCGCACAGCTGGATATATAGTGTAATATAATGCTTTTGCATGTTCTCCATACGAAAGTGTAGTAAATACTAAATGTAGTATGTATGTACATATGTGTGTTTTGTAAAATCTCCAAATTCTTCTGTCACTCCCAAATCGTTTCTTAAATCATCAGCTTCAACATCTTCGTCCAACAGCTGTTATACTGGCTGGCAGCAACAACAACCACAACAATCTTATTTTGATGCAATGCGTCGTCACAACATACGCCAACATTGTTGTAGTTGCAGACTGTTGAATGACACGTAATTGTCATCATTAATTAACATATTAATTTTACTATCCCTTGTTTGGCAAGTGACTCTCTCTCTCTCTAAGCTACAAGGTAATGCACTAATGGCAAGTGTGTGTGTGGCAAGTGTGCTTTATTTGTGTCTTCACATAAATTTTACAAGTGACACCGTCGTTGACATCATCGTGTTGCATTGGTGTATGGGGAGCGACTGCACTTGCAATATTCATTTGGGCGTAAGTGATACATACATACATACATATGTACATACATATATTACTGCGTTTGTTTGAGGGGAGTGTACGTGTAAAAAGCATTAACTGCAACACTGACGAATGGGTGACAACAGCAACACCGACTGACTGTGACACAGCCAACAGCAAAAACATAAATAAATTTGCTAACTACGCCGTTAGCTTGCACATCGATTCAAACAAAGTAAATGTGCAACATTGCTGAGATTTACATATGACTCTGTTGACAACTTCGAAGCGAATTGGGGGAGGACTTTTGTTGTTTTGCTTTTAAGTATTTGCGTCAGTCCCATGGCTTGTTACATCGGCATACATATGTATGTATGTATTTGCAGGCATCAACACGGCGAGAAAATCCAGTGAAATTACAACTTTCAATTAATTTGTTAACTACACCCAGCACACAGATCTAAACGCACATACATGTGTAAATACTTAAATTTGCATTTGCAGGGCTTTATCTTTTGACGAAGGGTCGGACATACAGATATAGACGTGTCGGCCCTGAGCAATAGCTTTTATATCTGATTGTGAGTGAGTGATTTATTTCCATGACTTTAATGGGTCAAATGAAAGTGTGTGAAATATTTAACTACGTACATATTTACATACTAATATACGAGCATGGATATACAAAAATAGACGAATCAACATTGGTGTACATATGTTGCACGCTGTGGCGCCACAAACAACAATGGTATGCCAGATTTTAATGAAAATTGCAGCGAGTGTAAGCAACGCAACGCAAAAAACAACAAATAAAACGGGATTGCGCAGCAGTAATTGATTTTACTTATTTTGCTTTTATGATTTTGACTGCAGCTCATCGCTTGGCATTTTATCGCTATGTAGTTGTTATTTTTGTTGCTGTTGCATATTTCGCTGATTTAATTTAAAAAAACATTTTTGCATTTTTACAACTCATCGCTTACGCTCGGTTGGCTTGTAAGTGTGCATATGCTCTGCTTTGTTTTTTCTTTTATTTGTTAATTTTATTTTATTTTTATTTTTTTGCTCAGATTGGGATTTTTACGAGTAATTGCACCTAAAAGGCATTTTCCGTCGTTATTCGCATGAGTACTCGCAAGAAACAAGCAAAATAAATAAACATATAAAGGCATCATCAGTAAGCTTCAGTTGTTGCTGCTGAAATTATTTAAAAAACGAATTGTCGCCATCGAGGAGCAATAAAAATGGAAAGCTGAATGTACATACGCTTTACGGGTGAGTGCGAATAAAAAACTCAAAATAATAGACAATTGTAATACATGTTGCAGTTGTTGTTGTTGTTGTTGTTGTTGTTAATTGATTACTTGCACTTTGCAGAAGTGACTTCTCGTAAATGCGCCGAGTATACCTTCTTGATAGGCGGCAATTAAAAGGCGCGCCATTAAATAAAATAATTTATAGCATTTCACTTGGGTATCATTTAAAAAATGTTTCAATTATAAAATGGAAAATAGTTATATATATATACATATACTTATACACATAGAGACTTATGTGTGTAAGTGTTGGCTAGTGTAAATTAATCGCTTGATTGCTATTTATTATTGCACTTAAACGGGAAAAAATAATATTAAATATAAGTCATATACATAAGTATATATTTGCATAAGAAATAAATTGAATTACACAGAGAAAAATTACAAAATAAAATACTCTTAGAACACAAGAAATACATAGGCCATGTACATCGGCGTAGCCAGAATGAAATTTAGGGGGGCTCGACCCTATTAACCTGGCATTTCAGGGTACTAATTTATACATATATAAAGCAAATTTGAAAGTTAGGGAACACCCCCCTGCCCCTACCTGGCTACGCCCATGTCCATGTAACTCGGTGGTTTTTCTTAAGGCATTCATTCTTCATATATTTATCCAAAGGAAAATCTTTTTAATAAAATCAATAAACAAAAAATATAAAAAATACCAAAACCTTTTTTTGTATTAATATGTATTGTTCCTTGATGCAGAGAGTCCCTAAGTCATTTTCTTTCAGAATTCTGCTTATTAAGAAAGTCGATGGTCATTGAGGACCTGTTTAATGAAGCTTAAGATACTATTTTCGTAGGAGAAATGTAACTTATGTAAATACGTTCATTTCAGTAATTGTACTTGCCTTAACTTATTCTATTATTTTTTTTAATTTTATTTTAGTGCACATGGAGAGAACACACAAACGACATTTTTCAATCGATTTCAATTAAAGTAGGTAATAAATATTCTGATTTTTAATTACGTCGATCCTCGCGCCACCCAACGACAAATTTATTTTGTGAAGTTATTTCTTCCGATGTAAGTAATAGTAACCAAATCGTACCATAACTACTCTATCGACTCCTGTGCCACCTAGCGTGTAATTTATCTTTCATATTGCATTGTCGTCAGGTTCTGAGCCGAGTTTCAAACTAGTCAGCGAATATGCCTTTGCCTGTTCTTCTCTTCTTCTTTTTCATCCTATTTGTGACTACAATTTTTTGTCAGTTTGGGACGTTACGCCAGTTCTTCACACCAAGTGTATGCATACAGGTACTTCTGCTTTAGGTCTTTTCATAGGGGGGTTCTTAAAATCTTAGCAAAGTTCTTCTACGGTGATCGAATTGCACGGCAAAAACCGGGTTTCCTATGGGTAAGCATTGCAAACCGTCCAATCTGTGTATCGGCAAAGGGCTTTGGGATCCCTCTATTTTGTTCGTGGGCACTTTTGCTCTCGAGTTACATCCATGGGTGCCGATTCTAATGATCTTTTCTCCAGAGAATCATGCGTCCGTGTCTAAGTCAGCGTAATATTTTTATATATTTCGCGATTAACTATGTGCATATTGTTAAAAAGATTTTTAAGTATTCGTCGAGTACTCGGAACAGGGCACACAGATCTTGGGCGTAAAATAATTCTCTTGCAGGCCTCCAAGGCCTTCTCATATTTGTTCAACTACGTCCACGAAGCCAGGTTCTCTGTTTGAAAGCTACTTTGGACCTTTAAATTTTTCACGTTATTTTCAACCCTTACTTAGGAATCGAAAAAAAAATTACTTAACTGGACACAAAATCGATTTCCTCCAGCAAGACTTGCGATCAAGAAAATTTAAAAAATTCTTAAAAAAAATTATTTTATCCCAGAATAAATTGCGAAATCAACAGCAATTACAGCGAAGATATATTAATCAAAAGTAACAGCATGAAAATCTTATCAAACTCCGCGTGCATCCGCGTGAAAAGTGTCAAAAGAATTACGCCAGGCGCGTTCGCCTGCCACTTAATGCCAAGTATCCGCTGACATTTTTCTTAATCGGCTGAAAAGGTTTATTTACTGCAAAACTTCAAAATTAAACTTTTGTTTAGATTTGCATCACTGCAAACAGCGACAGAGTTGATTTCCATTTCCCTTTCGTTAATTACGGACGCAGACGAATGAAATAAACAAAGCAAAAAAAAAAAAGGAAAGAGCACAAAGCCTACATCACACCCCCGCACATTTCAGTTCAGTTCAGCACAGCTCCGTTCACTTTCACTTGCAATTTAAATTCCCGACAAACAACGTGGCACAAAAAGTGCAAATGCCTGCTGGCTGCAGTTCAAAGCGTCCCCTCGCCCCCTCGCCCCCTTCCCTTTCAGCGCCAGCGGCCACGTCCTCGTTTGATTGCATTTCATTTACCTTTAATCCCTTCCGTTCACAACAAAATGTATTCATCAACAACGGCAAACATGGCGCACAGCCAGCGGTGAACTGCAGTAGCAGCAGCAACACGTACAACAACGTACAACATGAACAACAACAATGCCAGCAACTAACTTTGCCTTACAATAAATCGCAAATTGTCGTGTTTACGCATTTTACATGATGTCTTGAGCAATTTTACGACTTGCAATTTTGCCATTTTGCCTCCGACTGACACGTTGCACCACCAAACACTGCGGCCCACATTGCTGCTACTCCTTCCTGCCCTTGCTCTCTCGCCAACAAATAGCCCAAATAAAGGGTAAAACATGCAGACTTGGCAGCCCACCTCCTCGGCAATTTGTTTTTATTTTTTTTTTGTTAAATGTAAATGCATTTGCACGCCTAGGCAGCACTGTTCAGTGCATAGATGTATATATGTATGTATGTACTTTCCGGCACCTTCGCCGCTCGCGCTCTTCTTCTTCCCAGGTGTTCGAAGCAGTTACATATTTTTCTTCTAGTTTGCAACACAAAAGCGCCTTTAAAATGTTCGAAAGGAAATGTGCGTAAATGCATTCACGCACACGTCTCCTCAAAGTTGCACGTTCGTGTAATATGCGAGGTTGAGTGTACATATGCACCAATGGTGTTGCACGCACCCAACATTGCAAATGCTATAACAATAAAATAACAATGGCAGAAGCATATTTAAGCTACACACAATCAGCTTCCTTTGCACTCGCATCCAAAGCTACATATTTATATACTACAAATGTAAGCATTTGCATATTTCGGAAGAACAACGTACAAGTAAACATATGTACTTGTGCAAATACCCCAAATGGAATTAAAAAGAGGCAGGACCGAGACCCGATTTTTCTAAATTCAATTAAATGATTTTAAGAGTGGAGCTGGCCCCTGCAGCTACCAAGGAAATCTCGTAACTGATATCCACTTTATACGAGTGCATATTAGGGAAATATGGGAAACACTTCTTAATGCTTTGAACGGCGAAAGTAGTGACTTATTTCATGAAGACGGCCTGCGGAGCTGATGGTGTATACCGGTCGAGCTGTTCAAAGCCGGTTGCGAAGACCTGGTGGGGCACATGTACCTGTGCTGTTAGGAAGAATTTGGGCTGGATCGACGAATAAATCTTCTTAAAATTATTTATGAAATCCTGCCGACGATACTGTGTGAAAGACTGAAGACCACAATTAACTAAATGACAGAGATTAGATTTCCTAAAATTTACTATTGATGAGGTTTTCACAGTTCGTCAAATCTTAGCTTTTTGTCGACTTCAAAGCTATCTTTGATAACACGATGATAAGCTGCCTGCTGATTCCATGTCTAAATTTGGGATCTCCGCAAAACTAATATGGCTACGTAGAGTGACGATGAGTACAAACTTCAGCAACCAGTTGACGTGCTGAAGGACCTATCAACACTAAGTGTAAATAACTAGCATTGGATCGCAAAGGCGAGGCCATTGGTGAAGTAATTTGCTCTCTGCGTAAATCCACAAAAGACTCGAACTGGCATTTCCATCCCTTAGGATGAAATCACTGATTGGAGTAAAAATCGCTAGTTCAAGAAGAGCCGAGGCTGTTCGAGATCTAATAGAAAGTTTGTTTACCGAATGGACGAGGGCCACTTTAAAAGCAACGTTTGACTATATAAAAGTATCGCCGGTGATTGTGAACAAAAGTTAAGAACAAAATTATTGGAAAAAACCTTGGCCGACTTTACTGAGCAGATAGCTTAAATGATTTCCTATGTTTTTCTCAAAAAGTTCTTTGGTGGCAAAATAATTTTATTTTTATTTTTATGCATTATAAATTTTAGGGCGGCCACTGTCGCTGAGTGATTACCTGGGTTCGATTCCTGGTCCGAGCACCAGCTAAATTGAACACGTTTTTTTCTAACAGCAATCGCCCATCGGCAGACGATGGCAAGCCTACTAGTGTATTTCTTTCTTCAAAAGGCTTCTCATAAAACCATTTAACATTCGGAGTCGACGTAAATTGTGTAACAACATAAGGACGCTCACCACAAATTGGAGAAGAAGCTCGGCCAAACACTTAACAAAAGAGTAAGCGCCAAATTATTTTTGTTATTAAAATTTAAGCGAAAAACTAGGATTTCCACAATAAACAGCCAAGCAATAACTCTGAATCAGTTAGATGAATTTGATTATTTTCTGGAGGAAGTAGTATCATTCTCAAAAGGACTAGTTCCTGGCCTATGCTAAGGCATCCTGATTTCGTGCGGAGTGTGTTACGCTTCTGTTTTGTCTTATGGTAAGGTCTTCATTTATTACTTGCACTTTTATATACTATACAGAGATGTACATAAGTATGTATGTATGCAGTGCCGTAAATAAAACTGAGCAATTATCTTCACTGCTAGTGTTAAAATGTTTAAATTGGTTTCTAAATTTAAACGCAATCAGAGTAAACAAAATGCATGCAACGTGCCACAATAATGTGCGCACAAAGGAGTGCCAATAGAGTAGATACACGGTAATTCTCATCAAAACGCAAATACAGAGTGTTGTATTTATATGATGTGTAATGGCATGATGTACATATGTATGTATGTTTGTATGACTAAGTGCTACCGGTGAGCGCACGTTCGCCCATTTGTACAATATTTATAATTTATGTATGTACAACTAGCCAATTTCTTACTTTGTTGATGCAAATTAACCAGAGGCAAATGTTAGTGGGAACAGCTACAAATGCATTGCGAACTCAATAATATTATTTTTAAAATTGAAATTACTGCTAATGCATTGCAATGGATGTGCCGGTTTTGTGAAATCTTGAAATGCCTAGTTTCAAAGAAAATTTAAAACGTTAAATTGGCATCGTGATTGCTTTAGTATATATACTTATGTATCTATATATCGAGGGCTTATATTCAATACCCTCTATCTGCACTTTTCACAAAAATGAGATTTTGATATAGAAATCCACCTAAGGCTTAACGGGGAAAGGGTTCTTACATCACAAAGTAGTTTTTGTGAAAAGATAGAGGGTATTGAATAGAAGCCCCCGTTATAAAAATCTCGAAAAAAATTATAATTTTGTACCAAGTACAAGTACGAATAAGTACAACTAAAAATATTAGCCTGGCCCCGCCTGATGCTGAAGTGATTTCTGCACTTCTATAGCTTACCAGAATTAATTCCTTACTAAGGAGTGAAAGTGAGGGCTTAGGCTGATGAAGCAGTAATTCTTCATCTCCAAGAAGTGTTTAGAGGCTTCTTTCGTGTAACTTTCCGTAAAAAGTGTGCCACTTCATATGCCAAATCAAGATTAATGACGTTACGAATTTCCTCCTACTGATGTAGTTGTAATTCACTCCACTAGGTTATTGGCTCTCACGTCTGATTGATAGGATATATCAACTGTGCAAGCAAGCTTTTGCTGGGTTGTTTGCACCACCGCCAAGACGGGCGAGTTTGTATTCAATTAGAAGTAGATTTATCATCAAAACATTCGAGAAAATGAATCTGCAAATGAGCTAGCTAGGGAGGGTTCCACATTAACCTCAATCGAGGACGAGATCTCATTTCCAATTGAAACTATAAGCTGGAGAATTTTTCTTCAAAATCTTCAAATGGGTAGCGTATGGCGTCACTTGCCAGATATAAGCCTCAAAGCATATTCAATTTTATCAACCACAATGGTCGGTTTTAACATAGCGTACGAGGTTTGTGCTACCAAAATGGTACTTAGAAGGTTGGTTGGCCGTCGAGTTTTTCGCCGCCTAAATTAACTGCAGAAAATGTAGAAATGAAATCGAACGCAACCCAGTTGGATACCTCCTATGTCTCCAGGTCTATGGCATAATTAGGTGCTGAGTTCATTAAAGTCTTCATAACTTAGCGCAAGCGTACCTTAAAATATTGTTTTATACACTTTCGTTGTGACCGCATTTTGTAAATCTCACTGCGGCACTCATTTTTAATTATTTTGATTTCAATCAAAAGCTCGTTTCAATAAAATAATCTTTCGAAAGTGAAGCTTAGTGTGTGTGTGTCTGCTCTAATTAATTATGTGTTGGTGTTTGTTCTACGACACAACAAAATAATTACTTTAATTGCAGATTTATTATGATTACGTTTTAATTAACATGAAAGCGTTTTTAAACTCTATTGCAAAAAATTGTTTACACGTAAAAGTTTTTCCAGCTGCTAACGTGCAATAAAAAGTGGATAAAATTGCACGTGTCCAATAACTACGTTGAGGAAAAAAATAAACATAAATTGGCAAATTCAGAAGTTCATTACCCTTAAGTAAAATATAACATTCAAAATTTGTATAATTATTAAACATTCTGTCATACTATTTTACGCACGTACTACCTTAACGCCGACATTGCTTACTATAAAAACATAAACTACTTTTTTTTTTTAACAAACTCGAATGTACATAGTGTCCGTGTCCGTGTCGCTTTCAACTAAGTGGCGCGTAAATTAAAATGTTATAAAAATGTCACCGAACAGCAGCCAGAAAATAGCCAATAAAAATTGTTGCAAAAAGTTTCGGCTGCCACTAGTGCAACACACACACACACACTCGCTTCACGAAAAATATTCGCGCAATAAAATGTCAAACAAAAAAAAAA
The DNA here is from genome assembly GCF_013731165.1 of Rhagoletis pomonella. NCBI lineage: Eukaryota > Metazoa > Arthropoda > Insecta > Diptera > Tephritidae > Rhagoletis > Rhagoletis pomonella. The sequence continues at coordinate 20,280,379 of NW_023458566.1, read as the reverse complement.
CGATGTTGTTGGAAAATTTCAAATGCATTCGGCTGTCGGCAAATAAACAATTTATCACGCGCTTATTGTCAAAGGCGAGCGGTATGCAATCGTATGTATCGAAACACAGGTATGTATGGATAAACCCAGTGGGAAATTGTAATGTATAGTAATCGAAAAAATAATCAGTGAAACAGCCGTTTTCACATTCGAAAATGCATTTTTTCCCCCAGGGCGATGTCCTAAGAAAAGTGGGGCATTCAATTTTGCATTACCAGTAATGCAGGAATCAATGCGATTTAATACAAATTTTTGCGAGTTTTTGGATACATCAGAATGCTGATTACATATTAAACAGTAATAGAATCTAGAACTCATGAGAAATAGTACATTACTTTACCTATTACGCATGCAATGCACTTACTGCTTTTCGCCACTGGGTATGCATATGTTTGTGCGCTTGGCTGTGTGACTCTTTTTTTTTTGGGGTGGTTTCGCATTGATTGCAGGCGCTGAATGTCATCGGCGACATTCGTCACCGTCTGTTGGCGACAAGAACAACAACAACGCGTCGCTGACTGCGATATGCAAAAGTTCGTCGGCGCGCGTAATTACTGCACTGCCAAAATATATTCAACGTCTACAAATAAACATTAGACGTGTGTGTGTGTGTGTGTATCTGTTTACGTATGTATGTACGTATGTATGTAGGTGTGATGTTACTGCAATTTTTGTTATGTGCGACGTGCAACATGACACGCTGCATTGCATTATTGATGTGGCTGATAATTGTCAATTGCATGCACTTTGCTTTGCTGTTTGTTGTTGGCGCTGTGGGCAATTGTCTGACGATGATTGCCTAAGCGTATTGGATTTTATTGATTTGTAATGTGAGCATTGTTTACATTGGCTTTGGTTATAGGATTTTATTGCTTTTAAAGTTAATCAACTGTGATTTGACGAATACATATTTACATATGTGACTATATGTATGTGAGCGTTTTCAATTATGAATTATGCAAAGATGTTGCATTGATTTGCATATACCATACAACAATAAAATCTATTTAAATATTTCCAACACTTTATCAAGCGTGTTTAGTTAATAAGTTGCCACTGTAAGGAATTAGATCACAGAGGAGTTCCGCACTGAACAACCACTACACCTGGCTACCAACCACATTCACCAAAAGACTATCACTTTCACGAATTCGTGCGCTGTGATTGCCACAATAGAGCCTCAATAACCAACAATCTTAGACGAATAGTTTCAGTTGCCTCGAGAGACTTGCGTAGCTCCAGCCCATTAAGAACTGATTACCATAGATGCTTCTACCTCTATTGAGAATTATATATCTATGTATTCCAAAACTCTATTTTTGAAAAAATTAAACCCAGAAATCAGACCGCAGAAGCAATAATTGACAGGAAAATGGAAGTGTCGGTTAAGTATTCCCTATTAGCCACTATCTACAGCACAAATGTGTTCAACACGGCAAATTGGCAGAAAATTATGCCGGCTTTAGAACCATTTCCAGTTGTAGCCTATCCTCTGAATCTTTGTGCGATTTATTTCGAAGATGAAATTTTCCATTGAGTTTGGTGCTGGGATCACTCCCTTAGAACATAATGTCATGAGAATTAAGATCTAGAAATTTTTAGATATTGGAAGGAGAATCCGCAAGACTCTTACTCTTTGCAATCTACGGCGCACAAATGTAGACTACTGCTTTAGACGTTGAGTCATATAATCGCAGCCTTAATAGTACTATCTAGACTACAGAACAGAACAGAAACTACATACTACAGAGAATATAAGCAATAAATCACATTGGAGGCAGTTAATAATGCATTCAGGTTCATTCTGGCCCAACTAAGAAGCAATAAGCGGCGCCGAAAACGATACTACTTGCCGAGTTGCTCCAACAGCTAAGGCAAGAAGAGCCATTACGAAATAGGCGATCGTAATATACCGAGGATGGTTAAAAAGAACTAAAGTAGAACTTAATCTTCAAGGTCGGGTTATAGTGGAAGATGTCAATTGGGCGACGCTACCATTGACCCAACCGACAAAAATCTACCAATTTACTACACTTGACGCACAGCGATGCATCACTTGAACAATGTACGAAACGATCTCGAAAACAGCTGACTTTTAAGCAATCAAATTCGGCTGGGTTGTCTCCCCATTTTCTGTGCGTCTTGTCAGCTAAAGTATCCCTGCCCGCAGAAAGGCTTTTCCATCTGGGAGAACTGTTTGGCTTTCGAATCTTCCTCTTCGTACAAATTTTCAGAGTTAGTACCTTTAAATCTTTCGAAAATTTAATCAAACAAATCACAACTATCGTTATTGCTGGAAGACGTAATCAGCGGTTGTCACGTCAGTATGTTCTTCTCAGCCGCTCTGACTTAGATAACTTTTGTCTTATTTCCTGAGTGCACGCCGTGAGCCATTAGGAAAGGAAATTACTCGCTGGAAGAAGTTTCTAAAACTACACGAAGCAGTACTACAAACTTTTTCATTAAATATGTTTCGGGATCTTTGGGGGTACATACGCTTTGGTTAACTTTCAAGTATGTATTCGTTTTTGTGCAATTGCCTTCTGTATTTTTCCAGTCACTATGTATGAACTAAAGCGATTTCTGAGCTACTGACTTACTGCTGAATTTATGAACTTTCTACCCAAATAAAGTCATGCCACACAAAAAAGACCCCAATAACTGGAAAAATACTACACAAAAATAAGAAAATAATCGATAAGTGAGCAAACGCATTAAATAAATGAAATTAAATGAAAAGTTGCATGGTCGCTAAATCACTGGGGATCATCAGCTCGAGCGAAAAAGATCGAAGAAAAAATCGAAGGTAAAAAATACATGAAATTAAGATAGTGGAATACACACGCTGATGTTGCACCAAAGCTGCGTTGCGTTGACAGCGATCGGCTGATGCGAGCCATAAAAGGCAAACGAAAGGAATTTCGAGGCAAACGACGCAGCACGCTGCAGTGCGTACGGCAACGCTTTTGCAATGCGCGTGGAGCTTAATTAAATATGCTGAGAAACATTGTGAAATTCAGTTGCACCACATTTTGTGGATGCAACTGGAAACTTGAGTGGGCAAAAGTAACGACTAAATAAAGAAAAAAAAAAAGTTGGAGTAAAAAGAAAAAAAAAATCAATAAAAAGCTAGGCATAAAAATCGATTTAAAAACCATAAAAAATTACATACATATGTATATATATATGTAAGTAGTAATGCATTCACTTAAAAATATAAATATGCGTAGAACAACAAATGTAAATGCAGCAAGCAGAAAAAATTATCTCTGCTGTCGCGGCTGTAATTACAAGCGCTGACAAAAAAGCACAAACAACAAAAACAATAACAACTACAATACACCTCATTAAGGCGCGTACGTACAAACGCATACATAATTACATACATATTTACATGGTTAACACGCGTAAAACAACAATAACATTTATAACTGCAGTAAAGACGGCAAAAACAAACAACAACAAAAACAACGACAACAACAACTTTGGTAGTGACTGCAGTTGTAATTTATACATTATTTCATAAATAATTCAGAAGCTGGCGCGCATGCGCACTGGGTTTTCGCTTTTGTATTTGTTTATTTGAAAATTTTTTATTACTCAGATTTTTTTGCTTTTTTATTTATTTCGCATGCCTCCTTTTTTTATTAAAAATGCACATAAATAGGCAGCACTGTACCCATATGAGTATGGTTTTCAATTTGGCGTTGCGCATGCGCACACACACCCCACATTGGCTCACTACTGCGCGATTAATGCATACATATGTAAATACATATTTACATAAATATATGCCACACGCAGGCTTACAACATGTCGCTTTACACACGTGAGTGGAGCGCGATTGGCTGCGCCACGCACAATCACACTGCCAATTTTGTAACATTGAGCCGGTGCGCCGTGCGATGCAGAATTGAGCTGACGGCAATGTAAGACACTTTCGCAGACGTGCGTCCCACGCAAATTTGCCTCGAAATTCGATTCAATGGAGCGATAATGTATTTTTTGTGTTTTTTTTTGTTAGCAAGCGAAAGCATTGCGACGCGACGTGGCACATTACGCGCGACATTAGATGTGGCAAACATATTGAAGCAGACAGGCAACGTTTATGTATGTATATGTAAGCATGTAGGCAACAATGTCCGTCGGCATGAAGACACAATACGCATAGATAGATACATAGCCCAACGCATGCCTGGTGAGGTGAGAAAGGAAGGCAGCTAGCCAGCCACCAGCCACCAGCCACCAGCCACCAGCCACCAGCCACCAGC
>NW_023458566.1:20249585-20275969 GCF_013731165.1 Rhagoletis pomonella | reverse complement strand
TTGAGCGCCCCCAAGCGTGCAACCAAATGTTATTTCTCTCGCCCCGCTCGCTTACGTTTCTAATATCGAAATTTATTCAACCGAATTTTGTTTAAGAAATCGAATTTAGCGATAACAATTGGTTTAAGCTTCTGAGGAGAAGGCGCACATTATTCACATTTCAACGGAGCTGTGGAAAAAATAAGGAAATCATTTGCAACTTAAATCGAATTATCTTTGGAAATGTCTCCTATCTTTGATAAATTGAAAGGTGTAACTAACCTGGTCTAAGCGCTTCTACATTTCGCTAAGTGTATGGTCGAGCCTCCGCAACAATTTCTAGTGTAGGCTTTTATATTTTCACACAATTTTAAAGGACCTATAGTTTGGCGTAACTTAGGAACCCCAGATGGTTTTCTTTGGGAGGCCTTTTCATGGCAGAAGTACAATCGAAGATTTTCCATTGGGTGTTGAGATGCGAATCTGTACCCCCCACAATGTTGTAGCACGCACCTCCAAACATTTGGCTATATGCTCTTATTCTTCTTGATTGTCACTGTAACCGCCTAAACGAGACCAGTCTTTGCTCCTTTGTGCCACTCACGCCAATTGGAAATGCCACTCGTAGTGGGGGCCCTCCCTCTTTCTCTGCCTCCACCAGCGGGTTCCGAGTTATAAATGTCAACAGTGACGTGTGTGCCAAGGCGCGAATGATGACAGGAGATAGTTCGTCTTGTCCTCGTTGACCTCCAGACCCAATCGCTTAGCTTCCTTATCCAACATGGAAAACGTAGAACAGACTTAGCGATTCTTGTTACTGATGATGTCATCGGCATACTACAACAATTGCACGCTCTTGTAAAAATATTGTTTCTGGGCGGTTCAGCTCTGCAGCCCTTTAATCTTAGTATCAATTTCGTGGGGAAGCCAAATTTGGACATCGCGGCGTATAGGCAGCTCCTTTTAGAGTTGTCCAAAGCGGTTTTGAAGTCGACAAATAGGGATGGTTGGCGTATTATCAATACGTGATCCATATTGGATTTGCCAGGTCTAAAGCCACTCTGATAAGGTCCAATCAGTTCGCTGTCGATGGGCTTCAGGCGTTCACACAATACACTTGATAAGACCTTATAACCTATGCTTAGGCTTATCCCGCGGTAGTTCGCGCGTATGGCAGGTTCGCCTCTCTTGTGGATTTAACACAGCACACTTAAATTCCAGTCGACGAGCATGCGTTCGTCTGACCATATTCTGAATAAGAGCTAATGCATGCACGTCATTAGCTCCTCGGCGCCGTACTCGAATAGCTCAGCTGGCAGGGCGCTTCTCCTGTCAGCCCGCATTTCAAGCTCTTCGCAATCACTTATTTCATCCTCTCTCATCTTATTGCAGATACATATGTATGTACGTCTCGCTTCCTTCTTTAGTTCGCTATTGCGCCATCTTTTTTCTCAGCAGCTTCCTGACACTCCTCATCGTACCAGTTGTTCTTTTGGGCTCGCTGAAATCCGACTAATTCTTCCGCGGCGGTACTTAATGAGCAGGAAATGTGACTCCACTGCTCGCGTATGTCGGTTTGTTGAAGAGTGCTCTCTGAGAACAGGTGTGAGATTCGAGTAGCGAATGCATTGCCTGTCTGTTCTGATTGCAGCTTTTCGGCGTTAAGCTTTCCTTGCATACTTGGGCGCACATTTTTTGCTGCACAGAGGCAGCTGCGTATCTTGGCTGCAACAAGATAGTGGTCCGAGTCGATGCTTGGGCCCCGGAGTGTACGTATACCGCATAGCATGTTTGATCTTTTTTTGTTTGAACCCAGTACTACATACTACCATGTTTAGAGAATCGATGAAGTCGATCATCCTCAGTCCGTTGTCGGAAGTTTCGTTATGGAGGCTGAATTTTCCGACGGTGGTTCCAACGATATCTTCCTTGCCCATCCTGGCATTGTAGTCGCCAAGCACGATTTTGATATCATGGCGGATGCATGGCTGGTATGTGGACACTAAGTGCTTATAGAAGCCATCCTTGGACACTTCGTCCTTCTCTTCTGTCAGGGCGTGGGCGCAAATCAGCGATATTTTGAAGAACCTTGTACCTGGCGACCTTGTAACGACAGTACCCGGCGACGGAGTGTCTCTTCCACCAAAAATCCAACACCGAATTTGCCCTTCTTTAAGTCGGAGGGGTTCCACCGGAGTTCCCCCTCTTTCTGCCGTAACCCAAGGCTCCATTATGGGTTGCCCACATTGCCCAGAGTGCGCAAAATAAAACGCAAGAGTCAGAATTGAGTACAGCCGTACAACTGTAACTGCATACCCAGCACACCGACTATACCACATTGCACTTCATGTTGGAAGTAGCTCAAAAAAATTGTAAAAGAGCTGCAATTGTCCTCAATATCCCGGTGTGCAGGCACCCATAAGAGTTAAGTTCTGATCTGTTGGGCGAACTCATTCAAACAGCTACGGCATTCCATAAAAGACTTTGCATAGTCTACGTGTGAGTCTTAAGCTTGCCGATTGCCAAAGAAAATATGTATGTCTTTAGGCATGGTTCAGGTAATAAAGTACCTCCTCCGACTCTAACTTCCATTTAGTAGCCATCGGTATAGGAGGTGTATGACATTAGGCAGATTTCTATAAAGTACCAATGTTGCCGTGTCGGTATCACTAGTTGCGCTCAACAAGAGATTAAACATGACCACAATTTTCCACGCAGGAGCCATTCTTTGCCAAGCTGATTGGTTCCTTCAAAAAGCACTCAGCTTAGGTTCATACATAGTATAAACCTTTCAAGCAATTGGCAGTGCTATTGTTCTAAAAACAGATGCTAGAGTTATGGTACTTATTACTCTAAAATTGTACAATAATTTATTTTTCATGCAAATATTTCATCACTTTTTGCATATTTGGCCCCACAGCGCTTCTACTAACTTTTTTACGGCCGAACATTTCGCAAGTGTCAGTTACTAAACTGCGATCATCAAAAAGTTGTCAATGAGTAAGTCGTCTCTTTGCACATCCATTAACGCTCACGTAATGCAAGTATGAATATTTCAATGCATAAAAATTGCAGAGCATCTATCTACTATACATACATATGTATATAGATATATTTGCATAGATGCATACATACATATATGTGCATCTAAATTCACATTTTTATTGCATATATCCAAGCTGTCAAACCCGTTGCAGAGCTCGTCTCATTCGAATTAATTGATTTATCCATTTATTTTATTACAACTGCCATGTGCCAGCGAGCATTTATCTGCAGGCGAATATTTAGACACACGGGCATGATACGAGCGGATACTAACGGTATTCTTAGAGTTAGATAAATTTACAGCAAGCATGCATATAAGCAAAGTAAAATGCAGCATTTTGCATGCCTGGCATAAATAAAGTGTAAACATTTTACTACTTTAAGGAAGTAGAGCGTAGAATGGAGAAGCATATAAAGGTAGGATGTAATAAATGTTCATTTGGCTATAAAAAAAAGTTGAGTTTTAAATTAAACGTAAATTTATCAAGTGTCCATGCGATGCACATACTTTTCTATGCCATGGTGTGAATACCGCCACTGCAAATGACTGCAAAATATTAATACATAAATATATTTATTTTTAATTTCCAGTTCCATTTCCATTACCGTTTTGGCTTTGGCATAGCGGATTATTAAATACTATGTACATATGTATTAGTAAATGCTGTATCGCATTCCACATAAATTTTAATATTTCATTATTCGCACTTGCATTTACTCAAGTGCATGTGTGTGTGTGTGTGTATGTGTGTCGTGTGTATGCAAATTGAGCGTGGTGGGTATCTGAACGCTACATCTTAATGCACTTACAAGCAGTCATTAATTTATTTGCCATTTGAAATGGCGTTAATTACACGCAAGGGAAGTCGAAGAATCAGCGCTGCAGCTGGGCGTTAGACATAGACTTAACAAGTGCCGTTCGCATACAAAGAGCATGGGCGTCGGAGCTATTAGCGCTACTCGAATTACGAAGGGTGTTCCTCATAGTTGGCTGCACATTTACCTCTATGCGGCCTTGTGAATTTATGATTGCTACGCCTGATTCCATGTGCGCTACACTAACTGCGCGTGGCGGCAATTTTAATTAAAAATTGTCTCAACAGCAAATATGTGTATGTACTTAAATAAACATTTACACGTTGCCACATGCACACATAAATACCGTACATACATATGTACGTGCCACACGATGAATTTCCAATTTAATAGCTTGATTTAATGGACGACCCACACAGCTCACTGCGCGCTCTGCAACTTGTCAGCTTTGTCACTATTGCCTATCGCTGCCTTTTCCTTGCTGCGCGCGCGACCTCTGTGGTTCGATAATCTATATTTTTGGTCGCCCCTGTGCACCTCTCACCCTCACCCCCTTAACTTAGCCGAACTGCGTTTATCTGTTGCAGACAACGCCTACGCACAGAACCTGCCACACCAAGTAGTCCACCAAACCGTCGGCACAGCCGCGTCGCAACAGCATTCCAATCGTAGACGCACAACACGCCGGCGGCAGACTGGGCAACTGTGTCATGAAAACGCCGCCAACGGCAGCAGTTACAGCAACGCTTGACGCTTGCAGTAGGCGACAGACGACAAGGCACACGGCACAGCGCACACGAAATTGGCCTCCCTTCCCAGCGCAGCGCAATGACTGGCAATCAGCCTCTGTATCCAGCCAGCCGCCACAAGTCGTTATCGCGGTCGTCAGCGAATTGCCTGAAGGCAAAAAGCACCTTGCCACCGCAGCAATGCCACTTTAAAAAGCTGTGAGTGAGCCACCTCGTTGTCGTTTGCGTCGATGGTGTACGCGTTGCCTTGACTCGTTGACTGCTTGACTTCGCGGGTCGCGACTTGTCGGTCCGATTATGTGCGAGCGTGTGTGCGTTGGTGACGACGACAGTGCCGACAATGACGACGACGATGACGACGACGACAAAGTTTGTTGGCTGAGGTATGTGGCGCGCGCTCGGCCCACTTGGCGCACGCCTCTTCGCAGCTCATTAGATTTGCAATCGATTAGTGGCTGGTGGCTGGTGGCTGGTGGCTGGCTAGCTGCCCTCCTTTCTCACCTCACCAGGCATGCGTTGGGCTATCTATCTATGCGATTTGTGTCTTCATGCCGACGGACATTGTTGCCTACATGCTTACATACATATACATAAACGTTGTCTGTCGGCTTCAATATGTTTGCCACATCTAATGTCGCGCGTAATGTGCCACGTCGCGTCGCTTTGCTTTCGCTTGCTACAAAAAAAAACAAAAAATACATTATCAAACAAATTTGCGTGGGACGCACGTCTGCGAAAGTGTCTTACATTGCCGTCAGCTCAATTCTGCGTTGCACGGCGCACCGGCTCAATGTTAAAAAAAAATTGGCAGTGTGATTGTGCGTGGCGCAGCCAATCGCGCTCCACTCACGTGTGTAAAGCGACATGTTGTAAGCCTGCGTGTGGCATACATATATGTAAATATGTACATATGTATGCTTTACTCGCGCAGTAGTGGGCCAATGTGGGGTGTGTGTGCGCATGCGCAACGCCAAATTGAAAACCATATGAAAACTCATATGGGTACAGTGCTGCCTATTTATGTGTATTTTATAAAAAAAAGGAGGCATGCCAAATAAATAAAAAAGCAAAATAAGCAAAAAAATCAGAGTAATAAAAAATTTTCAAATAAACAAATACAAAAGCGAAAACCCAGTGCGCATGCGCGCCAGCTTCTGAATTATTTATGAAATAATGTATAAATTACAACTGCAGTCACTACCAAAGTTGTTGTTTTTGTTGTTTGTTTTTGCCGTCTTTACTGCAGTTATAAATGTTATTGTTGTTTTACGCGTGTTAACCATGTAAATATGTATGTAAGTATGTATGCGTTTGTGCGTACGCGCCTTAATGAGGTGTATTGTAGTTGTTATTGTTTTTGTTGTTTGTGCTTTTTTGTCAGCGCTTGTAATTACAGCCGCGAAAGCAGAGATAATTTTTTCTGCTTGCTGCATTTACATTTGTTGTTTTACGCATATTTATATTTTTAAGTGAATGCATTACTACTTACATATATACATACATATGTACGTAATTTTTTATTGTTTTTAAATCGATTTTTAGGCCTAGCTTTTTATTGATTTTATTTTTTAATTCTTTATTTAGTCGTTACTTTTGCCCACTCAAGTTTCCAGTTGCATCCACGAAATGTGGTGCAACTGAATTTCACAATGTTTCTCAGCATATTTAATTAAGCTCCACGCGCATTGCAAAAGCGTTGCCGCACGCACGGCAGCGTGCTGCGTCGTTCGCCTCGAAATTCCTTTCGTTTGCCTTTTATGGCTCGCATCAGCCGATCGCTGTCAATGCAACGCAGCTTTTGTGCAACATCAGCGTGTGTATTCCACTATCTTAATTTCATGTATTTTTTACCTTCGATTTTTTCTTCGATCTTTTTCGCTCGAGCTGATGATCCCCAGTGATTTAGCGACCATGCAACTTTTCATTTAATTTCATTTATTTAATGCGTTTGCTCACTTATCGATCATTTTCTTATTTTTGTGTAGTATTTTTCCATGACTTTATTTGGGTAGAAAGTTCATAAATTTAGCAGTAAGTCAGTAGCTCAGAAATCGCTTTAGTTCATACATGGTGACTGGAAAAATACAGGGGACAATTGTACAAAAACGAATACATACTTGAAAGTTAACCAAAGTGTATGTCCCCACAAAGATCCCGAAACATATTTAATGAAAACGGCTGTAGTACTGCTTCGTGTAGTTTTAGAAACTTCTTCCAGCGAGTTATTTCCAAAAGTTATCTAAGTCAGAGCGGCTGAGAAGAACATACTGACGTCATTCTGCCCCGTCGTTTGCATGAAGAATTTCTATCAAACAACCGCTGATTAAGTCTTCGATCAATAACGATAGTTGTGATTTGTTTAATTAAATTTTCGAAAGTTTGAAAGGTACTAACTCTGAAAATTTTTACATTGTTCAAGTGATGCATCACTGTGAGTCTAGTGTAGTAAATTGATAGATTTTTGTCGGTTGGGTCAATTGTAGCGTCGCCCATTTGACATCTTCCACTGTAACCCGGCCTTAAGCATTAGTTCTACTTTTGTTCTTTTTAACCATCCTCGGGACCAGCCCATTCTAATCGGCTCGTTTCGTCTCAGCGTGCTATGTTATGATCGCCTATTTCGTAATGGCTCTTCTTGCCTTAGCTGTTGCAGCTACTCGGCAAGTGGTATCGTTTTCGACGACGCTCAGCTCTTCTTAGTTGGGCCAGAATGAACCTGAACCTGAACTGCCTCCAATGTGATTTATTAATTATATTATCTGGTGTGCAGCCTCTCCTAAACACGAAGAGAATGTAGTTTCTGTTCTGTTCTGTAGTCTAGGCAGTACTATAAAGGCTGCGATTATATAACTCAACGTCTAATGCAGTAGTCTACATTTGTGCGCCGTAGATTGCAAAGAGTAAGACTCTTGCGGATTCTCCTACCAACACCTAAAATTTCTAGATCTTAATTCTCATTACATTATGTTCTAAGGGAGTGGTCCCAGCACCAAACTTAATGGAAAATTTCATCTTCGAAATAAATCTCACAAAGATTCAGAGAATACGCTACAACTGGAAATGGTTCTAAAGCCGTAATGATTTTCTGCCCATTTGCCGTGTTGTTATTGCTTCTGCGGTCAGATTTCTGGGTTTAATTTTTTCAAAAAAAAAGTTTTGGAATACATAGATATATAATTCTCAATAGAGGTAAAAGCATCTATAGTAATCAGTTCTTAATGGGCTTGAGCTACGCAAGTCTCATGAGGCAACTGAAGCTATTCGTCCAAGATTGGTGGTTATTGAGACTCTATTGTGGCAATCACAGAGCACGAATCCGTGAAAGTGATCGCCTTTTGGTGAATGTCGTTGGTAGCCAGGTGTAGTGGTTGTTCAGAGCGGAACTCCTCTGTGATCTAATTCTTTACAGTGGCAACTTATTAACAAAAACACGCTTGATAAAGTGTAGGAAATATTTAAATAGATTTTATATATGCAAGCAGTGGCATCCCTACCTCATAACCAAACATTTATTAACTGGCGAGCTGCGAAATTCTAACATCTTTGCATAGTTCATAATTTAAAACGCTCACATACATATAGTCACATATGTAAATATGTATTCGTCAAATCACAGTTGATTAACTTTAAAAGCAATAAAATCCTATAACCAAAGCCAATGTAAACAATGCTCTCACATTACAAATCAATAAAATCCAATACGCTTAGGCAATCATCGTCAGACAATTGCCCACAGCGCCAACAACAAACAACAACAAAGTGCATGCAATTGACAATTATCAGCCGCATCAATAATGCAATGCAGCGTGTCATGTTGCACGTCGCACATACCGAAAATTGCAGTAACATCACACCTACGTACGTACATACGTAAACAGACACACACACACACACACACGTCTAATGTTTATTTGTAGATGTTGAATATATTTTGGCAGTGCAGTGATTACGCGCGCCGACGAACTTTTGCATATCGCAGTCAGCGACGCGTCGCCAACAGACGGTGACGAATGTCGCCGATGACATTCAGCGCCTGCAATCAATGCGAAACCCCCCCAAAAAAAACGAGTCACACAGCCAAGCGCACAAACATATGCATACCCAGTGGGGAAAAGTAGTAAGTGCATTGCAGGCGTGATATTTAAATAATGTAATGTACTATATCTCATGAGTTCTAGATTCTATTACTGTTTAATATGTAATCAGGGGCTCTATTCTGTAACTATGAGTTTTCAAGTGTACACTGAAAATTGTGTTCACTCTTCATTTTGCGATTCAGGAAGAGTGAGAATGAGTTTTAACTGTCAAAATTGTGTACTATTCTCTTCCGAAAAACTCACTGAATTTTAGTCGGTGAGTTTTTGGTTGTGAGTTTTGCACTCGGTGTAAACTACATTTTCTCACAGTTACAGAATAGAGCCCCAGGACTCGCATCCAAAAACTCGCAAAAAAATTTATATTAAATCGCATTGATTCCTGCATTACTGGTAATGCAAAATTGAATGCCCCACTTTTCTTAGGACATCGCCCTGGGGGAAAAAATGCATTTTCGAATGTGAAAACGGCTGTTTTACTGGTTATTTTTTCGATTACTATACATTACAATTTCCCACTGGGTTTATCCATACATACCTGTGTTTCGATACATTCGATTGCACACCGCTCGCCTCCGACAATAAGCGCGTGATAAATTGTTTATTTACCGACAGCCGAATGTAAAAATTGAAATTTTCCAACATCGTTTTTTTTTTTGTTTGGCATTTTGTTGCGCGAATATTTTTCGTGAAGCGAGTGTGTGTGTGTGTGTTGCACTAGTGGCAGCCGAAACTTTTTGCAACAATTTTTATTGGCTATTTTCTGGCTGCTGTTCGGTGACATTTTTATAACATTTTAATTTACGCGCCACTTAGTTGAAAGCGACACGGACACTATGTACATTCGAGTTTGTTAAAAAAAAAAAGTAGTTTATGTTTTTATAATAAGCAATGTCGGCGTTAAGTTAGTACGTGCCTAAAATAGTATGACAGAATGTTTAATAATTATACAAATTTTGAATGTTATATTTTACTTAAGGGTAATGAACTTCTGAATTTGCCAATTTATGTTTATTTTTTCCACACACAGGCGTGTATACGTATGTATATGTTCACAGTTATTGGACACGTGCAATTATTTCCACTTTTTATTGCACGTTAGCAGCTGGAAAAACTTTTACGTGTAAACAATTTTTTGTAATAGAGTTTAAAAACGCTTTCATGTTAATTAAAACGTAATCATAATAAATCTGCAATTAAAGTAATTATTTTGTCGCATCGTAGAACAAACACCAACACATAATTAATTAGAGCACACACACACACATTAAACTTAGCTTTCGAAAGATTATTTTAATGAAACGAGCTTTTGATTGAAATCAAAATAATTAAAAATGAGTGCCGCAGTGCGATTTACTGAATGCGGTCACAACGGAAGTGCATAAAACAATATTTTAAGGTACGCTTGGGCTAAGTTATGAAGACGTTAAAGAACTGAACCCCTAATTATGCCGCGTGGATTCCATAGACCTGGAGACATAGGAGGTATCCATTTGTGTTGCGTTCGATTTCATTTCTACATTTTCTGCAGTTAATTTGGGCGACGAAAACCTCGACGGCCAACCAACCTTCTAAGTACCATTTTGGTAGCACAAACCTCGTAGGCTATGTTAACACCAACCATTTGGGGTTGATAAAATTGAATATGCTTTGAGGCTTATATCTGGCAATTCTTGCATTGATATGGTCTCATTAAAGCTTCCAGTTGGGTTTCGTTCCTGAAACTTCTGCATAATTCTTTATAGGCGATGCCAAGCATTCCCACCGACCAATGCCAAGTTCAACAAGAACGGCTAATATCCTCATAAAGTCAGGTCTGGGGTTTCGTAACAAAATATGCGTTCTATTAAGGCTGTGTGACGCCATACGCTACCCATTTGAAGATTTTGAAGAAAAATTCTCCTGCTTATAGTTTCGATTGGAAATGAGATCTCGTCCTCGATTGAGGTCAATGTGGAACCATCCCTAGCTAGCACATTTGCAGATTCATTTTCTCGAATGTTTTGATGATAAATCTACTTCTAACTGAATACAAACTCGCTCGTCTTGGCGGTGGTGCAAACGACCCAGCAAAAGCTTGTTTGCGCAGATGATATATCCTATCAATCAGACGTGAGAGCCAATATCCTAGTATTCGGATTAGAAACGTATTTGCTTCACACGAGCTTAGCTTCGCTAACAGATAGAATGTTCTCTTTAAATAATTCGATCGCCAATTAAGATTGAAAAATGAAGAACATTATTTTAAATTTATTTGACGCTCGTCTTAAGCATGGCGTGTGTTTCTTTGCTCCAGAAGCAACATTTTTTATGATTAGCCAAACGAAGAAGTTGTCCTGTTTTTGGAGTACTTGGTACAAAATTATAATTTTTTTTTCAAGATTGAAAAGTGCAGATAGAGGGTATTGAATATAAGCACTCGATATATAAATACATAAGTATATATACTAAAGCAATCACGATGCCGATTTAACGTTTTCAATTTTCTTTGAAGCTAGGCATTTCAAGATTTCACAAAACCTGCACATCCATTGCAATGCATTAGCAGTAATTTCAATTTTCAAAAAATAATATTATTGAGTTCGCAATGTATTTGTAGCTGTTTCCACTAACGTTTGCCTCTGGTTAATTTGCATCAACAAAGTAAGAAATTGGCTAGTTGTTGTACATAAATTATAAATATTGTACAAATGGGCGAACGTGCGCTCACCGGTAGCACTTAGTCATACAAACATACATACAAACATACATATGTACATCGCATTTAAATATCCATATGATCTTGCGGCACGTACACATCATGCCATTACACATCATTACAACTCTGTATGTGCGTTTTGATGAGAATTGCCGTGTATCTACTCTATTGGCACTCCTTGTGCGCACATTATTGTGGCACGTTGCATGCATTTTGTTTACTCTGATTGCGTTTAAATTTAGAAACCAATTTAAACATTTTCACACTAGCAGTGAAGATAATTGCTCAGTTTTATTTACGGTACTGCATACATACATACTTATGTACATCTCTGTATAGTATATAAAAGTGCAAGTAATAAATGAAGTCAAATATATACATACCATAAGACAAAACAGAAGCGTAACACACTCCGCACGAAATCAGAATGCCTTAGCATAGGCTAGGAACTAGTCCTTTTGAGAATGATACTACTTCCTCCAGAAAATAATCAAATTCAGCTAACTGGATCAGAGTTATTGCTTGGCTTTTTTCTGTGGAAATCCTGGTTTTTCGCTTCAATTTTAATAACAAAAATAATTTGGCGCTTACTCTTTTGTTAAGTGTTTGGCCGAGCTTCTTCTCCAATTTGTGGTGAGCGTCCTTATGTTGTTACACAATTTACGTCGACTCCGAAGCCTTTTCAAGAAAGAAATACACTCGTAGGCTTGCCATCGTCAGCCGGTGCTCGGACCAGGGATCGAACTCAGGTAACCACTCAGCGACAATAATTTTGCTCCAAACTTTTATTCACCATCACCGGCGATATTTTTATATAGTCAAACGTTGCTTTTAAAGTAGTTATCGTGCATTCGGTAGTAAAACCCTCTATTATATTCCTCATAATAGCCTTGGCTGATTTCGAACAGCCCCATCTCTTCTTGAACTTGCGACTTTTCCTCCAGTCAGTGATGTTATCTTAAGGGATGGAATGCCAATTCGATTCTTGTGCTTAGCTCCCGGAAACTCAGTTCTATTGTTCTTCTTTTTATTTGGTGGATTTGCGCAGAGAGCAAACTACTACACCAAAGGACTCTCCTTTGCGATCCAATGCTAGTTATTTACACTTAGTGTTGATAGTTCCTTCAGCACGTCAACTGGTTTCAACAGCTCGAAAAGATCCAAATTTGAACAGAGCTGAAGTTTGAACTTAACGTCACTTTACGCAGCCATACTAGTTTTGCGGAGATCCCAAATTTAGACATGGAATCGTACAGGCAGCTTATCTTCGTGTTATCAAAGTTAGCTTTGAAGTCGACAAAAAGCTGGAGTGTGTGTCGATTTGCTCATCTAATTTTCTCTAAGATTTGACGAACTGTGAAAACCTGATCAATAGTGGATTTTAGAAAATCTAATCTCTGTCATTTAGTTCATTTTGGTCTTCAGTCTTTCACGCAGTATCGTCGGCAGGATCTCATAAACAATTCTAAGATTTATTTGGCGATCCAGACCAAATTCTTCCTAACCGCTGGTAAATGTGCCCCACCAGGTCTTCGCAACCGGCTTTGAACAGCTCGACCGGTATACACCATCTGCTTCGGAGGCCTTCTTCGTGAAATAAGTCACTACTTTCGCCGTTCACAGCATTAAGAAGTGTTTCCCATATTTCTCTAATATGTACTCGTATAAAGGGGATATCAGTTACGAGATTTCCTTGGTCGCTGCAGGGGCCAGCTCCACTTTAAAATCATTTAATTGAATTTAGAAAAATCGGGACTCGGTCCTGCCTCTTTTTAATTCCATTTGGGGTATTTACACAAGTACATATGTTTACTTGTACGCTGTTCTTCCGAAATATGTAAATGCTTACATTTGTAGTATATAAATATGTAGCTTTGGAAGCGAGTGCAAAGGAAGCTGATTGTGTGTAGCTTAAATATGCTTCTGCCATTGTTATTTTATTGTTATAGCATTTGCAATGTTGGGTGCGTGCAACACCATTGGTGCATATGTACACTCAACCTCGCATATTACACGAACGTGCAACTTTGAGGAGACGTGTGCGTGCATGCATTTACGCACATTTCCTTTCGAACATTTTAAATGCGCTTTTGTGTTGCAAACTAGAAGAAAAATATGTAACTGCTTCGAACACCTGGGAAGAAGAAGGGCGGGCGAGCGGGGAAGGTGCCGGAAAGTACATATTTATACCCTGAACAGTGCTGCCTAGGCGTGCAAATGCATTTACATTTAACAAAAAAAATAAAAACAAATTACCGAGGTGGGCTGCCAAGTCTGCATGTTTTACCCTTTATTTGGGCTATTTAATGGCGAGAGAGCAAGGGCAGGAAGGAGCAGCAGCAATGTGGGCCGCAGTGTTTGGTGGTGCAACGTGTCAGTCGGAGGCAAAATTGCAAGTCGTAAAATTGCTCAAGACATCATGTAAAATGCGTAAACACGACAATTTGCGATTTATTGTAAGGCAAAGTTAGTTGCTGGCATTGTTGTTGTGTTGTTGTTGTTGTTGTACGTGTTGCTGCTGCTACTGCCGTTCACCGCTGGCTTTGCGCCATGTTTGCCGTTGTTGATGAATACATTTTGTTGTGAACGGAAGGGATTAAAGGTAAATGAAATGCAATCAAAGAGGACGTGGCCGTAGGCACTGAAAGAGAGAGGGGGCGAGGGGACGCTTTGAACTGCAGCCAGCAGGCATTTGCCCATTTTTGTGCCACGTTGTTTGTCGGGAATTTAAATTGCAAGTGAAAGTGAACGGAGCTGTGCTGAACTGAACTGAAATGTGCGGGGGTGTGATGTAGGCTTTGTGCTATTTCCTTTTTTTTTGCTTTGTTTATTTCATTCGTCTGCGACCGTAATTAACGAAAGGGAAATCTGTCAACTCTGTCGCTGTTTGCAGTGATGCAAATCTAAACAAAAGTTTAATTTTGAAGTTTTGCAGTAAATAAACCTTTTCAGCCGATTAAGAAAAATGTCAGCGGATACTTGGCATTAAGTGGCAGCCGAACGGCGCCTGGCGTAATTCTTTTGACACTTTTCACGCGGATGCACGCGGAGTTTGATAAGATTTTCATGCTGTTACTTTTGATTAAAATATCTTCGCTGTAATTGCTGTTGATTTCGCAATTTATTCTGGGAGAAAATAATTTTTTTTAAGAATTTTTAAATTTTCTTGATCGCGAGTCTTGCTAAAGGAAATCGATTTTGTGTCCAGTTAAGTAATTTGTTTTTTCGTTTCCTAAGTAAGGGTTGAAAATAACGTGAAAAATTAAAAGCTCCAAAGTAGCTTTCATACAGAGAAGCTCGCTTCGTGGACGTAGTTGAACAAATATGAGAAGGCCTTGGTGGCCTGCAAGAGAATTGTTTTACGCCCAAGATCTGTGTGCCCTGTTCCGAGTAGTCGACGAATACTCAAAAATCTTTTTAACAATATGCACATAGATAATTGCGAAATATATAAAAAGATTACGCTGACTTGGACACGGACGCATGATTCTCTGGAGAAAAGATCATTAGAATCGGCACCCAGGGATGTAACTTGAGAGCAAAAGTGCCTACGAACAAAATAGAGGGATCCCAAAGCCCTTTGCCGATGCACAGATTGGACGGATTGCAATGCTTTCTCATAGGAAACCCGGTTTTTACCGTGCAACTCGATCACCGTAGAAGAACTTTGCAAGATTTTAAGAACCCCATTATGAAAAGACCTAAAGCAAAAGTACCTGTATGCATACACTTGGTGTGAAGAACTGGCGTAACGTCCCAAACTGACAAAAAACTGTATGTAGTCACAAATAGGATGAAAAAGAAGAAGAGAAGTACAGGCAAAGGCATATTCGCTGACTAGTTTCAAACTCGGCTCAGAACCTGACGACAATGCAATATGAAAGATAAATTACACGCTAGGTGGCACAGGAGTCGATAGAGTATTTGAAAACCCCGCATTTATGCTACGATTTGGTTACTATTACCTACATCGAAAGAAATAACTTCACAAAAAAAAATTTGCCGTTGGGTGGCGCGGGGAGCGTGAAATCGATTGAAAAATGTCGTTTGTGTGTTCTCTCCATGAGCACTAAAAAAAAGGAACAGTCCAGCGCCTTCGTCTTGGCCTGCAGGCTGTATCGGAGATACAGCCGCTAAATTTAAACGCAGAATACGTGGTATGGTTAAGAGCATATCCAAGTAAAAAAACAAAAGCACACACTAAGCAAAAAATATCGATAACAAAAGCGATAATAATATCGGTAGCAAAATCTATAAAAACATCGATAAAGAAATCGATGAAAATATTGATATCAAAATCGAAAAAATATCGAAAGCAAAATCGATAGCAAAATCGATAACAATACTGATTACAAAATCGATTACAAAATCTATCAAAATATCGATTACAAAATCGATAAGAAAGTCGATAACAAAATCGATTATAAAGTCGATAACAAAATCCATAAAAATATCGATACCAATATCGATAGCAACATCAATAAAAATATCGAATATAAAACCTATAAAAAAATCTATAACAATATCGATAGCAAAATCGATAAAAATATCGGTAACAAAACCGATAAAAGTATCGATGATAAAATCGATAGCAAAATCGATTACACAATCGATAACAAAATCGATAACAAAATCGATAAAAAATATCGATAACAAAATCGATAAAAGTATCGATCATTATATCGGTAAGTTCCGAAAATATCGATAGCAAATCCAATAACAATATCGATAACAAATTCGATGAAAATATCGATAACGAAAGCAATAATAATATCGATAGCTAAATCGTAAACAAAATCAATAAAAATATCGATGACAAAACCGGTAAAAATATCGATTACAAAATCGATTAAAATACCGACAACAAAATCTATAAAAAGATCGGTAATAAAATCGATAACAAAATCGATAAAAATATCGATAACAAAATCGATAAATAATCTATCATAAAATCGATTACAGTGTCGATAACAAAATCGACAACAAAGTCAACAAAATATCTATAACAAAATCGAGAAAAAATATCGATAACAAAATCGAAAAAATACCGATCATTATATCGATAAGTTCCGAAAATATCGATAGCAAAATCAATAACATTATCGATAAAAATTTCGATAGCAAAATCGATAAAAACATCGGTAATAAAACCGACAAAGTATCGATTATTATACCGATAAACCCCGAAATATGTACTTACGGACACATACATACTTTTTGTCTCCTTCCCACGCTTCCAATGCGTGCACGTGTTTGCAAAATGATGACGAGGTGATTTTGTATGGAAAATCATTTATGCCCATATATTTGAATAAAATAAACATATATAGAAGATATCAACCAATACTTCCCATATACCAAACGAAAGGAAAACTCTTGAATTTTTGATTAAAGAAAACAAAAACAAAATCATTTGAGCGGTTTTCGAGCATTTTGGTAATGAAAAAAATTTGCAAATTTTTTCAACAATTTTTTGCCTTAAAATGCTCAGTATTTGTTAAAATTGTATAAAATTTGTACCCGATAATATTTCTACTGCTCCAAAGAACCTATATCCCGAAAATTAAAGTTTTATATGCCAACAATAAGTTGCTAGAGCACTTTAAAGGCTCAAAATTGACTCCAAAATAAGGCAATGTTTACCGTTGTTTTTACGACAGAAACCGAATTGGTTATTTACAAAAATGAATCTGTCGACAGGTTTGGAATTTTATCTTTGAAACGCCACACTTTTCTTTGAAATCGCTTTATTAGTTCTCGTGCAATAAGCGTTTTTGTGAAGCTCTAAAAATTACAACTACAACATTTGAACATAGCCCCCATACCTTAAGGTAAGACGTATTCTACGTCAAAAACAAAAAAAAAATTATAGAATAAGTTAAGGCAAGTACAATTACTGAAATGAACGTATTTACAAAAGTTACATTTCTCCTACGAAAATAGTATCTTAAGCTTCATTAAACATTTCCTCAATGACCATCGACTTTCTTAATAAGCAGAATTCTGAAAGAAAATGACTTAGGGACTTTTTGCATTAAGCAACAATACGTATTAATACAAAGAAAGGTTGTGGTATTTGTTACTTGTTTTGTTTACTGATTTTATTAAAAAGATTTTCCTTTGGAGAAATATATGAAGAATGAATGCCTTAAGAAAAACCACCGAGTTACATGGCCAATGTATTTCTTTTGTTCTAAGAGTATTTTATTTTGTAGTTTTTCTCTGTGTAATTCAATTTATTTCTTATGCAAATATATACTTATGTATATGACTTATATTTTATATTATTTTTTCTCGCTTACGTGCAATAATAAATAGCTATCAAGCGAATAAATTACACTAGCCAACACTTACACTATGTATACATAAATATATATATATTTTCCATTTTATAATTGAAACAATTTTTAATTGATACCCAAGTGAAATGCTATAAATTATTTTATTTAATGGCGCGCTTTTTAATTGCCGCCTATCAAGAAGGTATACTCGGCGCATTTACGAGAAGTCACTTCTGCAAAGTGCATGTAATCAATTAACAACAACAACAACAAAAACAACAACAACAACAACAACAACGGCAACATGTATTACAATTGTCTATTATTTTGAATTTTTTATTCTCACTCACCCGTAAAGCGTATGTACATTCAGCTTTCCATTTTTATTGCTCCTCGATGGCGACAATTCGTTTTTTAAATAATTTCAGCAGCAACAACTGAAGCTTACCGATGATGCCTTTATATGTTTATTTATTTTGCTTGTTTCTTGTGAGTACTCATGCGAATAACGGAAAATGCCTTTTAGGTGCAATTACTCGTAAAAATCCCAATCTGAGCAAAAATAAATACAAAATAAAATTAACAAATAAAAGAAAAAAATAGAAGAGCATATGCACTTACAAGCCAACCGAGCGTAAGCGATGAGTTGTAAAAATGCAAAAATGTTTTATAAATTAAATCAGCGAAATATGCAGCAGCAACAAAAATAACAACTACATAGCATTAAAATGCCAAGCGATGAGCTGCAGTCAAAATCATAAAAGCAAAATAAGTAAAATCAATTACTGCTGCGCAATCCCGTTTTATTTGTTTTTTTTTGCTTTGCGTTGCTTACACTCGCTGCAATTTTCATTAAAATCTGGCATACCATTGTTGTTTGTGGCGCCACAGCGTGCAACATACATACACCAATGTTGATTCGTCTATTTTTGTATATCCATGCTCGTTTAGTACTATATACATACATATGTACGTAGGTACTTATATATTTCACACACTTTCATTTGACCCATTAAAGTCATGGAAATAAATCGCTCACTCACAATCAGATATAAAAGCTATTGCTCAGGGCCGACACGTCTATATCTGCTATGTCCGACCCTTCGTCAAAAGATAAAGCCCTGCAAATGCAAATTTAAGTATTTACACATGTATGTGCGTGTAGATCTGTGTGCTGGGTGTAGTTAACAAATTAATTGAAAGTTGTAATTTCAGTGGATTTTCTCGCCGTGTTGATGCCTGCAAATATATATGCCGACGTAACAAGCCATGCGACTGACGCAAATACTTAAAAGCAAAACATTAAAAGTCCTCCCCCAATTCGCTTCGAAGTTGTCAACAGAGTCATATGTAAATCTCAGCAATGTTGCCATTTACTTTGTTTGAATCGATGTGCAAGCTAACGCGTAGTTAGCAAATTTATTTATGTTTTTGCTGTTGGCTGTGTCAGTCAGTCGGTGTTGCTGTTGTCACCCATTCGTCAGTGTTGCAGTTAATGCTTTTTACACGTACACTCCCCTCAAACAAACGCAGTAATATATGTACATATATATGTATGTATGTATGTATCACTTACGCCCAAATGAATGTCGGAAGTGCAGTCGCTCCCCATACACCAATGCAACACCAATTCTATGCTATGCACTCACAGTTGAGTCGAGCATTCGTTTACTCGTGGGTGGGGGTGACACGATGATGTCAACGACGGTGTCACTTGTAAAATTTATGTGAAGACACAAATAAAGCACACTTGCCATTAGTGCATTACCTTGTAGCTTAGAGAGAGAGAGTCACTTGCCAAACAAGGGATAGTAAAATTAATATGTTAATTAATGATGACAATTACGTGTCATTCAACAGTCGGCAACTACAACAATGTTGGCGTATGTTGTGACGAGGCATTGCATCAAAATAAGATTGTTGTTGTTGTTGCTGCTGCCAGTATAACCAGCTGTCGGACGAAGATGTTGAAGCTGATGATTTAAGAAACGATTTGGGATTTGGGCAGTAGAATTTGCAGGTTTTACAACACACATATTTACATACATACTACATTTAGTATTTACTACACTTTTGTATGGAGAACGTACAAAAGCATTATATTATACTATATATATCCAGCTGTTCGGGAAAGGATTGTCTTCATACTTAACTAATTTATACAAATACGATTTTCTAGTGCGATTCATATTCCCAGCCAGCAGAATTAAGCCCTCTGGATGTCCTTATTTCTGACCTCTTGAAGCGATGGGCCTTTCGTGCTCGATTATTTATTATTTTATTTTATTGAGTGACCAGAGTTTAAAACCTACTCCTTCTTTTTTGAAGGGAGAAATTTTATTCATTTTTCTCTAAGATAATATAAACAAGTAAGAGCAGCGCTGTCTTCGGCTATGCCGCAGGCTTCATACCTTTCATGAACATCTGCAAATTTTACTTTGACAGATCACTGCTTTTGAATACATCTGCATACATCGATAGAGGAGTTACATACTTATATAAAAAATCGCATCTAAACAATCAGAGGTTTGGAAGATATACTTTATATGGCACCAATCTAAGTGATTTTCACTGCTATGTGATCGGTATGTAAACCGGTAACACAATTTATTGGGTTTAGTTTCCTACATAAAGGAGATATATGGCAAAAACTGGTATCTGAACAATCAGTGCTATAGGAGATAAAGCTTATACAGCATAGATTTTGATGATTTTCTCAGTAGACTTTGTATTATTAATTATAAAATATCTTACGAAATTTATCGGTTTTAGCTGTTCAAATAAAGGAGTTTTACCGTAAAATCCCATATCTGAACAATCAGATGTATGGAAGATATATGTTGTAGTCATCCGATCCTTGTTATATTCACTGTAAGTATTCTGTAAATAATGAGTGAAAGTGGTGCGAAATTTCATGTTCCTAGCTGCATAAATGGAGGAGTTATGATAAAAGACCTCATATCTGAACAATCAGTTGTATGGGGTCTGCAGGTTATAGTGATCCGATCTTTGTTATTTTCACTGTAAGTCTTCTGTTGATAATGAGTGAAAACGGCGCGAAATTTCATGGTCCTAGCTACATAAATGGATGAATTATAACGAAAAATCTCATATCTGAACAATCAGTTGTATGGGAGCTATAGGTTATAGTTACCCGATCTTTTTAATTTTCACTGTAAGTTTTCTGTTGATAATTATTGAAAACAGTGCGGAATTTAATTTTCCTAGCGATATAAATGGAGGAGTTATAACGAAAAATTTTATATCTGGACAATCAGTTGTATGGGGGCTATAGGTTATAGTGACCCGATCTTTGTAATTTTCACTGTAAGTATTCTGTTGATAATGGGTGCAAGTACTGCAAAATTTCATGTTCGTAGCTGCATAAATGGAGAAGTTATAACGAAAAATCTCATATCTGAACAATCAGTTGTATGGGAGCTATATGTTATAGTGGTCCGATTCTTCCGGTTCCGACAAATGATTAATACATTATAAAAATACACTCACATACCAAATTTGATACGGATATCTCGAAAACTGAGAGACTAGATTGCATACAAACAGACAGACAGACGGACAGACGGACAGACGGACAGACGGACAGACGGACATGGTTAAATCAACTCAGCTCGACGTTCTGATCATATAAGTATACATTTTAATGGGTCTATCTCTTTTTGTTCTGGTACTTACAAACATCGGACCAAAGTTATAATACCATTTCATGCTCATGAAAGGTATAAAAAGAAGAAGCATAATTTTTCTCGGAAAGAAGAAAGTATTTAGGGTGGCCTTGACACTTGTCAGTTTGGATCGAGACTAAAAACTTCGCCTATCGCCTCTCTCCTTCAAAAAGTTGCCCCTGTGGTTTAACCCAATCGCAAACAGACCCTTTCGTCGTCCAAACATGGCTGCCCAAATGTATGATCGCTTCAGAGGAGAATCTTATAATCGGGCATAGATATTCATCAAACCATATTGCGCTAACAGGGACCTGAGCTTCGTCAGAACTTTTTCATCAAACATTCTATACAGCCGTGACGCTATTTAAAAATTTTGAGAAATTTTATTCAAGCGCACAGTGGACGCCTGTTACCAGATTCACCGGCTCAGGTCTGAAACGCATTAGGTACTACTTTCTTTTTTTAAAATTAGCATGTGGCTACAGGAAAGTTATTTGCTCCCAGAGGAAGTTTTCCGTCGTAAATTAATACGTATCTCTGCAGCGTTCGACTTCCTGTAAATACTTAATAGCAAGACGTGTAGTGCTAGAAAAGAGATTATAAGGGTGAGTCGATAAGCCGATAAAAATTTTAAAAAGACACACTCACTTTTCTTAAATTTTCTTAATATCCTGTAAGTAAATAATACCATAATTGGGCTTTAAAACACGCTATTCATGTCTTATCTTTTACTTAAATTTGCTGTCGGATCGATCTAATAGTTCCTCGTAATTTTCATCGGTGTTTGTTTAAAACTATACAAGGTAATCGATTGTGAGGATACTTCAGTTTAGATAATAATAAGCTATCCAATTATGCTTTCCCTGAAAAGCCACAAAATCTTTCTTTTTAGAGAATTTGGCATAAAGCGTTTCGTTCATCTGAACAACTAACTATAGTTTTAATTACGTATGTACATACATATATAACTCCTATAAGTGCCTCATTATTTTCGAAAAAATCTGATCCATTCCCATTAATTTTTTAGCGTACTCCTTTACCTATAATCTTGACTTTGAAAAAAAATTAAGATAGTTTTCACCGATCAAATCGCCTGGCCATTCGCACATTCTTCTCAGAACAGGCATACAAACAGCGGCGTACGTATGAACGTGTGTACATTTCCATGCACTTTTTCTAAGAATAGAATTCTAAGTAATTGAGCCATCGATTTTGAGAAATTTTGTGATTGTATAAAAATTTAAATTATTTATTTAAATAAAACAAAATTCCGATAGAAAGTCTAATAGGTATTCACTTTTGATAAAGAACTTGCAATTTTTGCTTGTTTTTCCATATCTACTTATTTACCTTTGCTCAGTAAGTTAGACGTCATTTAAACGGAATATAGTAGAAAGAATTCAACTCCAGTTTCATAAACTGAAAATTGATAGCCATATTGGAGAAACTAGCTTCGAAAGCTTCTGTCTAAATTTTAGATTAAAGATAACTAGCGAGGCATTAAAGAAAACATTTATGTAATTGGGTGTTAACAATTTTCGTCTGCAAAAGTTATTTTAGAAATGCGAATCAAGCGAAAGATATAAATAGAGTAATGCACTGTAACTATGGGAGTGTGTATGTGTTTGTATTTGTGTTAAAAAATTTGCTACTAAAACGAATGCATTTTACAATCAAAACAATCTAATAATAACAACTGCAACAACACCAGCAACAAAGCTTAAAAAACAAATTGCTGAATGGTCGTTCAGCTAGTGCTCGTAGAGACAAACACACATACATACATATGTATGTATGTATATACACACTCGGAATAACATTCACACCCTGTGGCGCAAATATCTCTAGTTCTGAACTGTTGGACTTCTAGTGCAATGAGAGTATAAATTTTAGACCCACTACTGGTTCGCGATAAATCTCTTTTGCACGAAAAAAAACTGTCGAATTTAACATGGCGACGCGCTAGGAAATTGTCCCCTGCTGCATTACCTTCAGTCCTCAATGCGTCATCTGCGATATAGATTTCTAACGAAAAGTTTTTTTTTATTCTTTGGGACTTATCACATTGGCTGTGACTATTTTGGACTTAGTAGCACTGAACAGAATCGGTTTAGAAATAAAATGGGGAGTAGTTCGATCTTTTAGAAAATTGTTCTTGCTTCTTGTATCAAAATAGATATAATTTTTTAGAAAAAGTTGACTTAGCAGCAAAATAGTTTTTTAAAAGTGCCATATCTCGCTGTTTTTGAACTGGTGGGGATTTAGTTACTAACGCACTGGCTCGTTTTTGGCTAGAACTAGAAATTTGGATAAAGTTCGGGGTATTCCTGCAGGTATGTTTATACATACATAAATGCATTTTTACAGCAAAATGCTTTCGATTGTCATAAAAATGTCGTCCACTTTATTACCATCGCCAGCACGATACAAATCCAATGCTCGCCTCCCGACACAATTCCCCCCCCCCCCCCTCCCCACCACAACCCCTTCAGCTTCCACTCCTTCTCGTTGACGACGGTCAGTTCAGCACTTTCAGCTTTTCACGCCTTATCTCCGCAATGTGCATACACAAAAAACTCACAAATGCATACATACGAATGTATACATGCGTGAATGAGTATAAAATTATTATATATGTATGTATGTATGTATGTATGTATTTGAAAAAATGTTAGCAAATAAAAATTACGCTTAGATACTCGCTCGCTCGCACGGCGTTGTTTGTGTTTGCTTGTCGTATGGCTTTGTGTTATTTAAGCTTAACTGACTTTTATGATTGCATGTTTAACAAGTAAAAGTCAACGATGAGATAAGAGCCGCAATCAACAATAAAAACAACAACAGCAAAATTATTATCTAGTCTAACCTAAGTATGGTATAAACAAAAATAAAAAAAAGAGCAGAGAACTTGGAGTACCAACTTAGTATTTATCATTCCAATAACTGCACGTTATCGCTATATCAGATATGTATGTGTGTGTGTGTGCATAACAGCGACAAACAAACCCAGTACAAAAAATTATGCTGTTATATCAGTTCCTAAATTGTGGCAAGAAATATGTCGATGTTGAAGCGAAAAAATCTCCCAAAAATAAATCCATCTTAAAAAATCGTTGCTGTGTGTTATATGAATCTACGGAATTCAGACCTGCGATTAGACGGAAATTTTATTTTTGAATCTAGTGTGGTAGAAATTTTTCCGAATGTAACCTAATACTTAAACCCAGCTCTGGACTACATACATAGTTATGTATAAGTCTAATTCACTGCTGGGACATTTACCTGTACAAAAGTTCAGTACTTATATTTGCTTAAAATCGCCAACTCCAAAGGACGTATTCAGACTGTCAATAAGTCAACAAGATCGCTCAGTTACGAGTATTCAAGTGTTAGGAAAACAAAAAAATATATATATCGAACGATCGGTAGACTAAATACTTGCGGCAGCCATTGCATGCGATCAGATTAAAATCTTCACAAAACTTCACACCTTCAGGCGGATGTCTTTTAAAAAATAAATGTTTAGGAAGCATTAGTGTTGTTTACATCTAAATAATTATTACACAGACAAACACTCACGCGCAAAGAGCGCAATTCGTAAATATACACGAATGAATTTTGATTGCTCTATGCAACAATTTACGACCTTATAAATTACATAACTCTGCCGGTATATCAGTTAAGTTAGTTATCTGCCTTCTAATACAATGTTTAGATTTCTGTCGTAATACTGAAATTACTGTTAATACAAAACCATATGAATTTATTATTGAATTGATTATCGTATAACGTGTATTGCTGTGGGGAATGATAGAATCGGGGAGTAATCATTGGAACTTCCGTTTCAATGTGGCCTCTTTTGATAGGATTCCTTTCCTTCCTTTGAATTTTTTTTCTTTTTGGATGCAAAATGACATAAAATTTGTCATAGTGAAAACAAAAACAAACCTTTGTATCAGTGTTGGTTTTGAAAGAGATATGCGCTCACTTGGGTACGATATTTACACCTGTGCGAAGTTAATGGATCATAAATCGAAATCATATATATAATATAGTATAGTTATTGCTTGCACCGCTAAAAAAGTGTAAAATTAATAAAAGTATAAATAAACTCTTACCACACAGGCCATAGTCCAAACTCATTCCACAAAAGGAACAAATTTCTCATTTGCCAGACGCTTCGGAATCGAAACATTCACCTTTGCGCCGATTTTTATTTTCCTAATCCGAATTTCACAGGTGTTACCATAGTTAGGCGATTTTTCGGGTCCTCTCCAATAGATAATCAGCTACAAGTTTGTCCGGGATTATTTTGACACTCTGCCCTACTTCATAAGCCATTTTTAACCCGAATTCTGAGATATGGTATTTTTCCATAAAATTCTGAAGTAGGGCGTTCTTGAAAAGTTTTCTGAGGTAGAGCGTTTTCGAACTGGCCACCTTGATAGGTCGATCTTCCACTCAGGTGACGATATGTGCTCCAAACTCATTCTGTCTGATAGTTATAAATTAAAATTTATCCATAGTCGGACATCTTAAAATTAGGAATTATTTTAATAAAATCCTTTATATTAGCTTTGTTCTGCTATATACCCTTGAATAACGAACTGACTGTGTAGCGTAAAAATTATCGCTTGTGCACAATGTTGCCGTTTTCAAAGATTTAGCTATAAATTACAGCTTTTTGGAAAAGCTTAGAGTTTGTTTTTTTTTTAATTACCTCTGAGCACAATTTACAGTTTGGTCAAAATTTCAGATTAGAATTAATAAATTCAAAGGTCACTTTTGGTTTTTTTTTGTAACTAAATTTTTAAGTGAAGATGAGGCGATGGAGATGCAGCATTTCCTCTTTTCAAAACCTTATCATTCCAAAAATCTCTTCGTTTTTGAAAGTTACAGTTTTTTTTGCTGAAAGTACAGTTTTTCTTGGGAATTCACAGTTTCTTTTTAAATTCGATCTGGCAACACTGCTTTTTCCAAGTGTTGGTATTAAACCGGCAATTTTTTCCCAGGTACAAAAATACCTACGAAATCAA
>NW_023458566.1:20249002-20249485 GCF_013731165.1 Rhagoletis pomonella | reverse complement strand
AGTCTTGCTGGAGGAAATCGATTTTGTGTCCAGTTAAGTAATTTTTTTTTTCGATTCCTAAGTAAGGGTTGAAAATAACGTGAAAAAAAATTAAAAGCACCAAAGTAGCTTTCATACAGAGAAGCTCGCTTCGTGGACGTAGTTGAACAAATATGTGAAGGCCTCGGGGGCCTGCAAGAGAATTATTTTACACCCAAGATCAGTGTGCCCTGTTCGGGTAGTCGACGAATACTCAAAAATCTTTTTAACAATATGCACATAGTAAATCGCGAAATATATAAAAAGATTACGCTGACTTGGACACGGACGCATGATTCTCTGGAGAAAAGATCATTCGAATCGGCACCCATGGATGTAACTCGAGAGCAAACGTGCCCACGAACAAAATAGAGGGATCCCAAAGCCCTTTGCCGATGCACAGATTGGACGGTTTGCAATGCTTTCCCATAGGAAACCCGGTTTTGGCCGTGCAATTCGATCACC
>NW_023458566.1:20248165-20248992 GCF_013731165.1 Rhagoletis pomonella | reverse complement strand
ACAGGCAAACTCGGCTCAGAATCTGACGACAATGCAATATGAAAGATAAATTACACGCTAGGTGGCACAGGAGTCGATAGAGTATTTGAAAATCCCGCAATTATGGTACGATTTGGTTACTATTACTTACATCGGAAGAAATAACTTCACAAAAAAAATTGGCCGTTGGGGGGCGCGGGGAGCGACGCAATTAAAAATCAGAATATTTATTACCTACTTTAATTGAAATCGATTGAAAAATGTCGTTTGTGTGTTCTCTCCATGTGCACTAAAATAAAAAAAAAAATAAAAAATTAATAGAAAAGAAATGAACGTATTTACATAAGTTACATTTCTCCAACGAAAATAGTATCTTAAGCTTCATTAAACAGGTTAGAGACTCTCTGCACCAAGGAACAATCCGTAGATATTAATACAAAGAAAGGTTTTGGTATTTGTTATATTTTTTGTTTACTGATTTTATTAAAAAGATTTTCTTTTGGATAAATATATGAAGAATGAATGCCTTAAGAAAAACCACAGAGTTACATGGCCTATGTATTTCTTGTGTTCTAAGAGTATTTTATTTTGTAGTTTTTCTCTGTGTAATTCAATTTATTTCTTATGCAAATATATACTTATGTACATGACTTATATTTAATATTATTTTTTCCCGTTTAAGTGCAATAATAAATAGCTATCAAGCGTTTAATTTACACTAGCCCACACTTACACACATAAGTCTGTATGTGTATAAATATATGTATATATATATAACTATTTTCCTTTTTATAATTGAAGCAATTTTTAATTGATACCCAAGTGAAATGCTATAAATTATTTTATTT
>NW_023458566.1:20244341-20248065 GCF_013731165.1 Rhagoletis pomonella | reverse complement strand
ATTTCACATACACACATACATCCATAGATACAAAATAAGTACATCCATGAAAGCTGTACACCAATCTGCATACAAATATATGTATGTAGCTTCTGGCACACCCTCAATTGCTATCGGCATGCTTTGGGCGTTTGCAATATGCACACACATATACATACGATGTACATAGTATGTGTTTGCAGGCGGTGTGCGCTTGCGGCATGCAACCACAGAATCCTAATTAAGCCAGCAGCATAATTAGTGAAATTACATACTCTTTCATAAACACATAAATGTGGACTTACACAAATGCAAGCTTTTATCAATGTTTGTGCATAAGTAGGTGGGTCTGTTGGGTGCCCGCAGCGACCGATGGTAAACGAAAAAAAAAAACAAAACGAAACCAACAAACAAAATGCAAAAACCAACAAGTTTCCTACATCTCTATCTATGTCATGCGTTAACATGTTGCTGCCTAGTTTGTATAAGGATGTATGCGTGTTTGTATGTAAGTGCAGCGGGTGGTTCACTGGTATTTTAACTGGGTGTTGATATTCGTTCAGCAAGGGTCCCTAGACTCATCAAATACATTTGCAGCTGCCTAGCACCAACCAACCCCTTACCTTTTACATCCCTCACTCCACTATCCAACTGCGTGAATGCGCCTAGTGTCGCTGGTAAACCGCAAATGCAGCAAGTAGCGGGGATTTCATATATTTGGTTGTGCGTATGTAAATCCATCGATTTTCAAGGGATGCGTGGTCCTACTTTTTTTGCATATTCCCCGAGGGTGCATCGATAATATTGCACGTGCAGTAAACTCATCGAATGGAATTTGTTAAATGTGTGTGCCACCTGCCCAACACATGAAATCACAAATACATGCATACATATGTATGTACATATATCATACTCCTCACTCGCCCCACTCACTCATTTACCCACACATTTCCAGCTCATAAATTGCAAAATATCAATTCCAAATTATTTTAATGGCGTCATTAGGCGATCGGTTAGACAGCTAAACAAGCCGACAATTAAACAAATAGGATGCTGGTGTGTGTGCGTATGGGTGTGGATGTGGGCGGCGCAGCAACGGTAATACTTAGACTAGACTGTACGGCAGCATTCAGCACACTCGGTTAATATTTGGCTCAAGCAAACAAATTGCGTTTAATGAAAGCGCTTATGGATTTAGTAAGTGCAGGCAGATTTGTGGAAATATTTGCGCGGAAAAAATTAAATAGCGGAAATAAATTCATTGGATTGCTGTCTGGTCTTTGGTGTTTGCTTCGCGATTAAAAGTTTCACAACAACAAAAAGTTTATAGCTTGAATTTAGAACAAATCGATATTTCGGAAATGGTCCGTGTGTGTTTATTGTTGTGCGACTAGTTGCACTGTTTTTCGATGCGCCCACTTTCCAATTATGCGTGCGTATGCAACACACTCTTGGAGGCAACTTACAATACAAAAACACCGTTGGAATTTCGCGTCATTTTTATCACTAACTTATTTCCCCTCCATTGTATTTTAAGTGCATTTCTGCCTTTAACCGCCGGCGTTCATAAATTTGGGTGATTAAAATGAAACCACGCGGAAATTGCGTCTCACAACAAAGGCGCCTTTTCCGCCGCAGCTCATTTAGTTGTAGTTGCTGGGGGTTCTAAATGCAGGCATATTTGGAGGCGCACCACCGCGGCGGCATTTCCTTTTGCGCCCAACAACAACATCCTGTGACCATCCGCTGCAGCTTAAGGCGAACTGAGTTTGTGGGCCCGTTTCCTATGAATGGAGGTAAATTCAAAGTGAATGGACAAGAAGAGCGCAAGGATAGGAGAGTGAGAGCGGCAAAAGGACAGCAAATGTGTGCCACATAATATTTTTTTAGGAAGTACCTTGTTTGAGAGTGCGCCACACTTTGCAGCTTGCCATTCGAGTATGGGCGTTGCATGCCACATTGCGCGCTGGTGCCCAAACCACTATTCGGCGGCGTAAATGCTTCCATCGTAATCTCATCGTGACATGCCAGAACTGGCGCGGCACGTGATCGATGTACAACGAACGCGGTGCGGTTGTTTCCACCGTTTATATTTTTATTGTTGTTGTTTGCCACGCTTGCCGCTGTCACCGCGCAAAATGTTTTTGTTTGTAAACAAAATACCTAGTAATAGCGCTGACATTGTTATTGCAACTATGCAATTGTTAACGGTACGAGCATAATAGTTTGTTGTTGTTGTTGTTGGCATTGTTATTGTTGCGGCTTTGGCGGTTGTTGCTAGCCACAACAGCAGAATTTTAATTATGTTGCACAAACGTGCGCTGCGCTGTTGTGGCGAATTGCGCTTCGCGGTCACCGAATGAATGGCGCCCGCGCGCGCGTATATGTGTGTGTGTGTGTGTGTGTGTGCCACATTAAAGTTGCAGCATATCCTGGCAACGATATCGTGTGTGCGCTTGTGTGTGAGTGTAGCGAGTGCATGTTGACTTGTGCCACTTTTATGATGTTGCTACGAGCTACACACACACAGCCCCACACACACACATATTCGGTGGCAGCGCGTTGGTTAGCTTACTTTGTTTCTCGGCGGTAGCTCAACGGCGCTCTGTTGCGCGCTTGGTTGACTGCCTCACTTCTTGACGGGCTGACGCGCGCTTTCACTTGCGCCCTAGCGTTCACCTCGTTCGGTTCGTCCTTGCGCGCGCGCGTATAGAAACTGGAGCGCTCCAATTTGCTTTCACCGCTTTCCAAACGAGTTTTTGCTTTGTTGTCTTTTTGGCTTTTATTGTTTTGACTTTTTTGTGGCATGCAGCGCTGAAACGTGCCACAATGCTGTGGCAGCGTCGACGCAATTACCTTCGCGGCGAGGTGAAGTGGGGCGAATGCGGTGTTTTGTTCTGTCTTTCTTGCCACAAACTCGCGAGTGCAACGCGTTCAACTGAATGGCTGCCAACTGCTGCTGCTGCCGCCGGAGTACTCACACTTGGCCACATGAGTTTTATCTTTCTTATAGATATACGTATGTATGTATGCAGATTTCCATGCGCAATTGTGCAACATTGTGTTTGCATCGCTGCCGCTCCACCATGCAACATCGCGCACCGCAGCCGTGTGTACCACTGATGTATTCGCATACTTCTGCGGTTGTCTATGGAAATATTTACGGTATTGTACTGGGGAAGTACATGCATACAATTACACATACATACATACATGCATTCGTATGCGGTGTGTGCAGCAAATTAGCTGCGGAAATTTTAGAATAAACTGACTAACTTTAAACGTCCAACAAGCATACTTACATAGACCTGGTAAAACACATACATATGCACATGCGAAAACAACATATACGTATGCATGTGTATCTATCTACACACATACTAGCGTGCTATTTACTCTGCATGCGATCACATTTTATGCGACAATGGCTGCTTTTTCGCACCTAATTACTCGCCAGCACCTCCATTGACATAGACGTGCACACACACACTTACATATGTATGTATAGTTGCTTATGCAATGTGTCTATTTGTGCCATGTTTTGATTTTATCTCGCTTTTGTTGTTGTTTTTGTTTTAGTTTATTTTTTTTGTTGCTGTTATTGTGCGCAGTGACACAGTTCGGCGACGAAGTGTCAAGTGTCGCATGCTTGCGCCAAGTGTACTCGCCGCTTGTAATCCAATTAACAAATGCGCACTGACAGTTGGCAACACTTGGCCACAACGACATTTGAATCTTTAAAAGC
>NW_023458566.1:20242435-20244241 GCF_013731165.1 Rhagoletis pomonella | reverse complement strand
CGGTTAGTCAGCGATGCATCGAAAAAAAGATGAAGTTGCATGAAGTGAAATTTAGGAAAGGCCCCAGTATCCACCTGAAAATACCAAGTTGCCGCACTGAAAGGAACTGAGACAGCAACTGTAGTTCAAGGTAAAGAAAAAAACTCCGTTAGAAGGAGAACTCGAGTGCTTGTCGCCTTAATTTTGACCAGCAATAAGAGCCGGGAACATGCTGAAGATTTAAAAAAGAGGATAGCGTCGAGAATTAGATGATGAGTCGAGTGCGAGGAGGATCGAAAAAATTCGAGGGGGCTATTTTCAACATCAATGTATCCCCTCATTTAGCTAAAAATCGCCATCTTACCATACTCACTTCCGTTCGTTATTGCTTTAAATTTTTTAATTTTAGTATTTAGATTTAATTTTTTAAAAAGATATTTTTTTTATTTAATAAAATTTTTAGAAACTTATATTTTTTATTTATTTTCTTAATTTAATTTCCTTTTGATTTTGTGTTTTTATTGTTTAAAAAAGGAAAATGTATTATTTATTATCTTTTATTTTATTATTGTTTTTAATATTTATATTTAATTTTTAGATTAATTTTTTAAGTAAAATTTATTTGTTTTCTTAATTTTGTTTAATTTTTAGACACTTTTTTAATTTTTTAAAATTAGCTTTTAGATTTTATTATTTTAATTTTTTTTAATTTTCAAAAACTTATATTTTTTGCTGTTTTTTTATGATAATTTTTCCTCTTTTCAGTAAAATCTGTTTTGTATCAAAATTTCTTTGCTATAAAATGAAATTGTTTTAATTACATTATATTTTTAGGATCTTATTTTATTTTTTTCTTTTTAAATAAATTATTTTTTTTTTCAAATATACATACATATTTTCTTTTAGAGAAACATATATATTTTTAAAGTAATTAAATTTTTAGAAATTTATTTTATATATTTTTTTTTAAATTTGATTTTCTTTTAATTTTTTAGTTGTTTTTCTTGTTTTTTAATAGAACAATATGTACATATCGTCGCTCGAATAAAGAAACAGTGTAAATGCCACATACACTATTATTCGATAATTGCACCATTGGATAGACAATCCTTTAATCTATTAGAAAAATCTTTAGTTTTCTGAAATATCTCTTTGGCTCAATAATTTATTCCCGAAAAACGAAATTGTACTTGTATGGTTTTTAATGGTTTATAAAAACTTCCAATTCGTTTTTCTCAAAACTATACTTTTGATGTTACACTATATCATTATTCTAGCGACGATATACATATTTTATATTGAACTCAATTTTTTGAAAACTTGTTGCTATAATACCAACAGAATAACGCTAAGACCTCCTTGTTATCAGATCTTTCGATTAGGGCCAGTTTTTCAGTGCGAGCTTAAATCAGGCTGTGGTTTAAACTTATTTTAAACGGGCCAGCTCGATTAGCCAGTCAAATGCCAGCCAGATGTTAAATATAAACGCAGTTTACGTGGTCTAAGTTGAAACTGGTAATGAAAAACGGGCCCTTAAGGCCCATCTACATAAAACTTTCGCGTTGGCTTTGGTGTTGGCGTTTGTTTGACAGATGGCGCGTTTAAAGTATGCTTGCTACAATGAACGAAAGTTTTTTTGCCAGAATTGCCCTGTTAACCTCGTTTAGACAAAAAGTGGACAGAGCTGGGATTCTTTTAAGTCAATTCAAGAAAAAAATTACCATTTATTATAATCTGCATTTTTTCAAGAAACAAAAAAAAACCATATATGTATGTGTGTGTGTATTTGAGCGCCTGAAATGCAAATTTAATGGCTTTTAAAGATTC
>NW_023458566.1:20236363-20242335 GCF_013731165.1 Rhagoletis pomonella | reverse complement strand
TCGAGCACTTGCTGTTATAGTAGTTCCACATAAATGTGATAAAAAGCACTGGATAAGTGAGGAGGTGAAAGTGAAGGTAATAAATATTTAGTTGATGTTTTTATTTTCCGAAATAAAGTCTATGGGAGGCAGCGTGGCACTGTCGCAACTTGCCACAGACGCTTTTATACTACATATTTCACTTTCATGACGCCAAAATAGTTTTGAAAATATACAAAACTGTGCGATAAAAATGAAATTCCTTAGTGTGCTGAAGTCGGTTAGTCAGCGATGCATCTAAGGTAACAAAAAAAACTCCATTAGAAAAAGAACTCGAGTGTTTGTTTAAAAAAGAGGATAGCGTCGAGAAGGAGATGGTAAGTCGAGTGCGAGGAGGATCGAAATTAATTCCAGGGGTCTGTTTTCAAAATCAACTTTCTCGTAAATTTGTATCCTATCGTTCAGCTAAAAATTTCCATCTTACCATACTCACTTCCGTTCCGTTTTGCTCATAAAAAATGTTTCGTTAAGTAATCAGAGTCCTTCATGGGCAAGTCGAGGGGTGGTGAATGGAAAGTGGCTAGTACTTAAGTGAAGGGAACAAGTTGCTCAAACAATAAATCTATGATCTAGCCTTAATCACTCGAGGTTTTGTATGTCAAGAATGATAGTTGAGCGTTGGAGCCTCTATCGTAATTCTCACTTAATCTCGTTGCTTACCTTTGCTAGATATCGATCAGAGAGTTACTTTTAAAGGGCAATTCTGACTAAGTTAGTTGAAAGTCTTTTGTAAGGCAATTAAAAGATGGTAGGCAAGATAGTTAGAAAGATTTTTATTTTATTCTGGCATGAAAGTCTTACAAAAAAACTGGCTTGTCAACTTTCATGGCGAAAAGCTCTTTTGATAGAAAACACTTGTACATATATCCTTTCGCTCGACCTGGTCCAACAGTCGCCGTGGCCGAGTGAGAAAAACACTGGCGTGCCATACGAGAGAACTGAGGTCGAGTCCTCGGGTAACGGAATTTTTCCCTTTTGTTTAAATTAAATTTTTGATTTATTTGTTAAATTTAATTTCTTTTTAACTTTAGTTTTTATTGTTTTGAAATGGAAAATATCTACATAGTTTATATAATATAATTTTAAAAACTTTTTTATTTCATTTTTACTTTTCATTTTTTAAATTTAGTTTTTAGATTTAATTTTTTTAAAAAGAAATTTTTAGAAACTTATATTTTTTTTGGTGAGCAAAGCATGGGCGTGGGATTTTTTCCTTCGTTTCAATTGAATTTTTTATTTATTTTTTAAAATTTAATCTCCTTTTAATTTTATGTTTTTATTGTTTTAAAAAGGAAAATATATATTTTATTATTTTTTATTTTATTATTGTTTTTAATTTTTTAAATTTAATTTTTAGATTTATTACTCTGAAAAGAAAAATTTATTTGTTTTCTTAATTTTATTTAATTTTTAGAAACTTTTTTTTTTATT
Source organism: Rhagoletis pomonella (assembly GCF_013731165.1). Taxonomy (NCBI): domain Eukaryota; kingdom Metazoa; phylum Arthropoda; class Insecta; order Diptera; family Tephritidae; genus Rhagoletis; species Rhagoletis pomonella. Next base: position 20,240,865 of record NW_023458566.1, on the reverse strand, counting down.
TTTTAAATTTAGCTTTTAGATTTTATTTTTTTAAAAAGAAAAATTTATTTATTTTTTTAGTTTATTTTTATTTTATTTTTATTTCAGAAATTTATATTTTTTGCTGGTTTTTAATGATACTTTTTTCTCTTTTAAGTAAAATCTGTTTTGTTTCAAAAGTTTTTTGCTTCAAAAAGAATTTTTTTTATATTCATTATATTTTTAGGATTTTATTTTATTTTTTCTTTTTAAATAAATTATTTTTTCTCTTTTAATATACATACATATTTTCTTTTAGAGAACCAATTATATTTTTAAAATAGTTCAATTTCTAGAAATTTATTATATTTATTTTTTTTTTAATTTGATTTTCTTTTAATTTTTTATTATTTTTTTTTAATAGAACAGTATGTACATATACATAATTTAAATTGCATTCAATTTTTTGAAAACTTGTTGCTAGAAGACCAACAGAATAACCCTAAGACCCCCCTTGTTAGCAGATCTTTCGATTAGGGCCAGTTTTTCAGTGCGCGCTTAAATCTGGCTGTGGTTTAAACTAAGTTTAAATGGGTTAGCTCGATTAGCCAGTCAAATGCCAGCCAGATGTTAAATATAAACGCAGTTTACGTGGTCTAAGTTGAAACTGGCAATGAATAACGGGCCTTTAAGGCCCATCTACATAAAACTTACGCGTTGGCTTTGGTGTTGGCGTTTGTTTGACAGATCGGGCGTTAAAAGTATGCTTTCTACAATGAATGAAAGATTTTTTGCCAGAATTGCCCTGTTAACCTCGTTTAGGCAAAAAGTGGACAGAGCTGGGATTCTTTTAAGTCAATTCAAGAAAAAAATTACCATTAATTATAATCTGTAGTTTTTTTAAGAAACAAAAAAACACCATATATATATGTGTGCGTGTATTTGAGCGCCTGAAATGCAAATTTAATGGCTTTTAAAGATTCAAATGTCGTTGTGGCCAAGTGTTGCCAACTGTCAGAGCGCATTTGTTAATTGGATTACAAGCGGCGAGTGCACTTGGCGCAAGCACGCGACACTTGACACTTCGTCGCCGAACTGTGTCACTGCGCACAATAACAGCAACAAAAAAAAATAAAATAAAGTAAAACAACAACAAAACTGAGATAAAATCAAAACATGGCACATATAGACACATTGCATAAGCAAATACGTACATACATATGTATGTAAGTGTGTGTGCGCGCGTTCATGTCAATGGCGGTGCTGGCGAGTAATTAGGTGCGAAAAAGCAGCCATTGTCGCATAAAATGTGATCGCATGCAGAGTAAATAGCACGCCATAACAAACATATGTATGCGCTAGTATGTGTGTAGATAGATATACATGCATACGTATTTGTTGTTTTCGTATGTGCATATGTATGTGTTTTACCAGGTCTAGGTAAGTATGCTTGTTGGACGTTTAAAGTTAGTCAGTTTATTGTAAAATTTCCGCAGCTAATTTGCTGCACACACCGCATGCGAATGTATGTATGTATGTGTAATTGTATGCATGTACTTCCCCAGTACAATAACGTAAATATTTCCATAGACAACCGCTGAAGTATGCGAATACATCAGTGGTACCACACGGCTGCGGTGCGCGATGTTGCATGGTGGAGCGGCAGCGATGCAAACACAATGTTGCACAATTGCGCATGGAAAACTGCATACATACATACGTATATCTATAAGAAAGATAAAACTCATGTGGCCATGTGTGAGTACTCCGGCGGCCGTAGCAGCAGTTGGCAGCCATTCAGTTGAACGCGTTGCACTCGCGAGTTTGTGGCAAGAAAGACAGAACAAAAAACACCGCATTCGCCCCACCTCACCTCGCCACGAAGGTAATTGCGTCGACGCTGCCACAGCATTGTGGCACGTTTCAGCGCTGCATGCCACAAAAAAGTCAAAACAATAAAAGCCAAAAAGACAACAAAGCAAAAACTCGTTTGGAAAGTGGTGAAAGCAAATTGGAGCGCTCCAGTTTCTATACGCGCGCGCGCAAGGACGAACCGAACGAGGTGAACGCTAGGTCGCAAGTGAAAGCGCGCGTCAGCCAGTCAAGAAGTGAGGCAGTCAACCAAGCGCGCAACAGAGCGCCGTTGAGCTACCGCCGAGAAACAAAGTAAGCTAACCAACGCGCTGCCACCGAATATGTGTGTGTGTGGGTCTGTGTGTGTGTGTAGCTCGTAGCAACATCATAAAAGTGGGACAAGTCAACATGCACTCGCTACACTCACACACAAGCGCACACACTGGCGCGGCGCATGCACAGGCAGACAACAACGATATCGTTGCCAGGATATGCTGCAACTTTAATGTGGCACACACACACACACACACGCGCGCGCCATTCATTCGGTGACCGCGAAGCGCAATTCGCCACAACAGCGCAGCGCACGTTTGTGCAACATAATTTAAATTCTGCTGTTGTGGCAAGCAACAACCGCCAAAGCCGCAACAATAACAATGCCAACAACAACAACAACAAACCATTCTACTCGTACCGTTAACAATTGCATAGTTGCAATAACAATGTCAGCGCTATTACTGGGTATTTTGTTTACAAACAAAAACATTTTGCGCGGTGACAGCGGCAAGCGTGGCAAACAACAACAAATAAAAATATAAACGGTGGAAACACCCGCACCGTGTTCGTTGTACATCGATCACGTGCCACGCCAGTTCTGGCATGTCACGATGAGATTACGATGGAAGCATTTACGCCGCCGAATTGTTGTTTGGGCACCAGCGCGCAATGTGGCATGCAACGCCCATATTTTGAATGGCAAGCTGCAAAGTGTGGCCCACTCTCAAACAAGGTACTTCCTAAAAAATATTATGTGGCACACATTTGCTGTCCTTTTGCCGCTCTCACTCTCCTACCCTTGCGCTCGTTTTGTCCATTCACTTTGAATTTACCTCCATTCATAGGAAACGGGCCCACAAACTCAGTTCGCCTTAAGCTGCAGCGGATGGTCAGCGGATGGATGTTGTTGTTGGGCGCAAAAGGAAATGCCGCCGCGGTGTTGCGCCTCCAAATATGCCTGCATTTAGAACCGCCAGCAATTACAACTAAATGAGCTGCGGAAAAGGCGCTTTTGTTGTGAGACGCAATTTCCGCGTGGTTTCATTTTAATCATCCAAATTTATGAACGCCGGCGGTTAAAGGCAGAAATGCACTTAAAATACAATGGAGGCGAAATAAGTTAGTGATAAAAATGACGCTAAATTCCAACGGTGTTTTTGTATTGTAAGTTGCCTCCAAGAGTGTGTTGCATACGCACGCATAACTGGGGAAAGTGGGCGCATCGAAAAACAGTGCAACTAGTCGCACAACAATAAACACACACGGAATATTTTCTAAATATCGATTTGTTCTAAATTCAAGCTATAAAATTTTTGTTGTTGTGAAACTTTTAATCGCGAAGCAAACACCAAAAACCAGGCAGCAATCCAGCGAAATTATTTCCGCTATTTAATTTTTTCCGCGCAAATATTTCCACAAATCTGCCTGCACTTACTAAATCCATAAGCGCTTTCATTAAACGCAATTTGTTTGCTTGAATCAAATATTAACCGAGTGTGCTGAATGCTGCCGTACAGTCTAGTCTAAGTATCATCGTTGTTGCGCCGCCGCCCACATCCACACCCATACGCACAGATACCAGCATCCTATTTGTTTAATTGTCGGTTTGTTTAGCTGTCTAACCGATCGCCTATGTTGCTTGCGCTCGCCGCTAATGACGCCATTAAAATAATTTGGAATTGATATTTTGCAATTTATGAGGTGGAAATGAGTGAGTGGGGCGAGTGAGGAGTATGATATATGTACATACATATGTATGCATGTATTTGTGAGTTCGTGTGTTGGGCAGGTGGCACACACATTTAACACATTCCATTCGATGAGTTTACTGCACGTGCAATATTATCGATGCACCCTCGGGGAATATGTAAAAAAAGTAGGACCACGCATCCCTTGAAAATCGAAGGATATATGTATGTACATTTCCATATGCACAACCAAATATACGAAATCCCCGCTACTTGCTGCATTTGCGGTTTACCAGCGACACTAGGCGCATTCACGCGGTTGGATAGTGGAGTGAGGGAGGTAAAAGGTAAGGGGTTGGTTGGTGCTAGGCAGCTGCAAATGCATTTGATGAGTCTAGGGACCCTTGCTGAACGAATATCAACACCCAGTTAAAATACCAGTGAACCACCCGCTGCACTTACATACACAAACACGCATACATCCTTATACAAACTAGGCAGCAACATGTTAACGCATGACATAGATAGAGATGTAGGAAACTTGTTGGTTTTTGCATTTTGTTTGTTGGTTTCGTTTTTTTTTTTTTTCGTTTACCATCGGTCGCTGCTGCGGGCACCCAACAGACCCACCTACTTATGCACAAACATTGATAAAAGCTTGCATTTGTGTAAGTCCACATTTATGTGTTTATGAAAGAGTATGTAATTTCACTAATTATGCTGCTG
>NW_023458566.1:20223013-20236263 GCF_013731165.1 Rhagoletis pomonella | reverse complement strand
ATGAATTGGAATTTTTGATGCACTCAGCGCGCGTAGCCAGGCATCAATTGAATGTTTACAGCATTTTAGCTGGGTTATCATAGCCGTTAACATTTTACTTAAGAATGCAGAACAACATGCAAGTGTACATACATACATACTCAGATTGTAGACGCATTAATTCCGTGAACAATTTAGGTCTTGAATTGGCAATAAAACAATCATTAGAGGTATTAAAAACCATTTTGGAATACAAAATAAGATTGCTCACTGATAATCGAAATTCGGGTACTTGGGATAATGAATTGCAAAACGATAAAAAGAAATGAGGAAAAAAGGGCAGATATGCAGGTTGAATTATATGTATATTTAAAAGCTATTTTTGATGGATTTTATTCAGAATATTGTAATACAAAGTTTTAAATTATTTAATATTATCAAAAGAATAAACATATTTTAAATATATTAATTACAATGAGCGATTTTCAACCTGATTTTCAACAAAAATCTTTAATTTATACCAAAGTTGATATTTCAAAAAAATATCTCAGTAATCTTTATCATCGAAATAGTTTCGAATAGAATTGTAATCGTTCTCTTAACGCAATAGTATACGAACATTATTGAAACATACATACATACATACATATGTATATGTATATTAGACTGCGTCAAATAAAACGACAACGTTTCAGCCCCCCTTTTCACTTTTCAGTTAGCGCTCGCAGAAATAAGAATTTTCAATAAAAAAAATTTTTTCCGCTATTTTTTTTTCATAAACTTCTAAATAACACAAATAAAAACAAACAATCTTATAGCCCATTCAATTCTAGTATAATAGTGCAAGTTTGAAGTAGCAAGAACTTTGGTTGGTTTTTGCCAAATTTTTTTTTGTTTAATGTTTCATTAAATTTTTTCCAGGGACCGGGAACGCGTTCCAGTTTTATTTAGTTCTGCATGGGAACAAATTGTAATGTCAAGAACGTTCCCACAAAAAAACCAAAGGGGAACAAAAGTATAGAGAAGAAGTTTGAACGGGAACAAAATGAGAGCTAAATATTTGCGAACGTTTACGTAAAGAACATAGTGAGAACGAAAGTAACGAGATCGTTGTCGCGGAGGATCAAATAAGAACAAAAGTCTGGGGAACGTTCTGCTAGAGAACAAAACGAGAACAAATTTTTTGAAAACTTCACGTTAAGAATGAGAGGGTAGGCTGTGTGTTTGGATGAAAAATCGTTTCAGTGAGAACCTGCTAATTCTAAGACAGAGTAAGTCTGAGTCATTTGATCCCGAAGATCGTTTATCATTAGGGTAAACTCTCCATTTATAGAACAAAATTTAATGTTTTTTTGTGCAAGAAAAGTTCGTGTCGTAAATTTTTCGTTGACTTAATTTGCATAAATATCTTTCAGTCCTTTTTTGATTAGTTTTACTATTCTAAATTTTCAATCTAATGAAAGCTCACCTCCATTCTACACGAATAGTTCAGAGAAGATTTGTTTCCGCTTCGTTCTGTCAGAAAGTTCCTGAGACTTTAGTTCCCAAATTGTTCTTCGAGAAAAAGTTCCTTAGACTTGTGTCCCCATTTAATTCTATTCCAAAAAGTTGCGGAGACTTTTCTACACATTTCGTTCACTTATAAATGTTTCCGAAAGTATTGTTCGCATTTTGTTGTTCTCTTTGGAAAAGTTCCACAGGGTTTGTTCTTATATAAATAATTCGCATTAAGGATGTGAAAAAAATTTAAACTACATGTATTTTTTTGTTAAAAAAAAGTGGTATTTAGAACTGCCCCAAGGCCTACGAAGTTGTCAATGTATTTTGTAAGGGGAAAAACACTTTTTTCGTAGAAGTGGTATATAATTCTTGAAAAGTTCAAGTGACATACACAAATCTGATAACACTATAGTGGCCATACTGGCCTAAGGGGAAAAGGTAAAGAAAATAATTGGAAAGAACAAAATGTTGATATCTTCATCCTTCAAACCGCTGCGGGAGTAACTAGCTATGCTAGAACCTATATATGGGATCCAATCAGTGAGTTTCCAAATTGTATCTTGTTATAAGTTCATATATGGTAGTGCATACATATGTACATAACTAATGAATGTTTACATAAATAAATTTTTCTCAGTACTCAAGGATATGTATTATTGTGCTTTTCTCATGATTAAATAAATGCATCATACATACATACATACAGACATACATATTTACGTACGGTCATATGTAAATACATAAATAAATGCATGTACATCATATTCCTGCATAGCATTTGTATAATATTATTTCTAGCATTCTTTAAGTCACTCATTGTTTACGAATATTTGATACAAAATGCTTTGTCAGCCAGTAGTTCTTCGAATAATGAGGCATCCGCCCAGAAATTCTAAGAATAAAGCAGCTGTCGTTCGTTTCAATTCCGTCTTATTGAGCTTTGAGAGTCACTTTGCTTTTGGCCCATATTTACTTTTACGAGTACAAACATATCTTTGTTCAAATGGAAAAGCAGCTTATGTCGAAAGGCTGGCTTTAGTATAAATCAGCATTCGCAGCATACGATTGCGAATGACTCACTGGCGCTAAGCCGTTGAACAACTTTTGGCAAATAAACGTGGAAGAAATAGTTCCGATACTAGCAAGTCAATATTCTTATTAAGTCTCATCAAAAAATTCCTTGCCGTTTAAAAAATAAAGGGATTGCCGCATTATACTAAAGCCAGCCTTTCGACATAAGCTACTTTTCCATACGAACACAGATATGCATGTATGGATGTAAGTATGTATGTATGTACATAATAACTATTTGAAATATTTTAATTGGGTTATTTTACTAGATTTTCCATGTTTAAATATTTATTTGCTTCTTATAAAGGCAGAACAGCTCATTACAGTGCTTCATTAAATTCCTCTATTGTTGATGGCAGTTTAAGTAGCATTAAGCATTTTTTGTTGTCCGAAAATATAAGTAATACATATTTGACTTATCTAAGTATTATTGGCCTTCTCTTATTTAATATCCCATATGCTACTTACTGCCCATTGTCGGTGAGTTGTATACATATGAACAAATAATAACATTACTGCTCTTCCAATTATCACTTGCTGATGTGTACATATTAGAGTTGGGCACTTTAGTTCTTTTGAGTGAACCGTTCACTTTTAGTTCGTTCACATTACTAATTCACATTACTAATTCTTTAGTTCATATAGTTCATTTAGTTCAATTGGCGAATACATACATACATATCGACAACTGAGTGGAAGAGAACTCGGCTCAAAAATGGCCTATCTCAGCCGCCGATTCGAAAACGCCCTATCTCAACATATTTTCAGTTGGGATAGGTCGTTCGTAAACCAAATTCAGAGGTAGGGCATTCTTCAACTATTCTTAGATAGGGTATTTTTCAATCAAATTCTAAAATAGGACGTTCTTGAAAAGTTTTTTGAGATAGGGCGCTTTCGAACTGGTTGCCCAGATACATACATAGGTCGATCTTCCACTCAGGTGTAGATATGTTATTTTAAACAAAGGTCGGTTATTTTTACTATCATACATAACACATACAAAAGAAAAATTTTGGTAACTTGAATTTACATACATAAAAAATGTACATAAATATGTTTTCGTATAAATAAAATACATACAAATAATTGAGATGAACTAGTTCTTTAGTTCATTTAGTTCAAGAACTATTCAAGCCTAGTACATATGTATGTATGTACATATGTGCATATTCACCTACATAAATGTTATGCTTCTCGCACTCGTCGACGACAATGAAATCTCCATTTTCATTTAATGCCAACTTTGCTATTTTTGGTAAATGTCTTCTATTCTATTTCTATACGAAATGTGCATACATACATACATACATACATATTTTTGCGCACCGTTGAATAGATTGTTGTGCTTCAACTATAATCATCTCCTCAGATGATGTCATTCTCAAATAAATTAATTAATGGAATTGGAAACTGATTGATGCTTACATACATATTTACATTAGGGTGCATCAGCAAAAAAGTTGCAGTTTTTACATCGGAATTATAAAATTTATTATATTTTAAGACTTCCGTGAAAAAAATTTCGAAAAAATACTAAGAATAACGTGAGCTGAACCGAATCGAAAATGCCTCCAAAAATTGCATTAGTTTGTTTCCGGTGATACAAATTTTTAAACATTTTTACGCAGAACTATTAAGCTTAAGTTCTTCTATCATCTGTGGTGATTTAAAAAAAAAACATATCTTTAAATATTAATTTTATTTATAAAAAACTTTATTTTTGGAGGTATTTTGAAATGGCTCCAGTTCACGGTAAATCTTAATATCTTTCCAAAATATTTTAGCTGAAGTCTTAAAATTTAATAGATTGTATAATATCGATGAAAAAGTAATACAAATTTTTTTGTTTTATGGAGGTCGGTGCATCCTAATTATTTCTACCCGCACCTCTTTCTTCATATAAAATATGCTGAGTGTGGCTGTAAGTAAGACTGATTTTACATCCACATCAGCTGAACTTGAAGTTAACAAAAATTTTATTGCTACTGATGTCATTTTTAACCGACTTTAAAAAAAAGGAGACGATTATTAGTTCGTCGGAATATTTTTTATTTTTTTATTTTTTTTTTTTTGTTTATGTATCTTACCGCATAACTTTGGACCGAAATGGCCAATGGTCTGATCAAAACTGATCTCATTCTCGGTTGCCCAGGAATACCTCCTGAATAGGCTTTCTTGGGCTCCAGAGCACAGCGACAGTATAGATAACTGGAATAGAGGAAAATATTTGCGGTTTAAAAAATGTACCACCTTCAAATTCTAAGCCTAGTCAGTGAGAAAACAATTCTCTCTCTAATTCTATGCGTTTTTCGCTTTAGTTACTTTTGCAAAATTTTAGCATTTAAAATGGATTATTTTTGTAAAAAAGTTCCCAAAAGCTAGTTCCTAACTGATTTCAAAATTACTCCTAGTATCTCAGGAAATTTGCAAATCGTGGGTCTCACTTAAAAAAATTAATTACTTACAATCCGAAAATGTGTCGTCGATTTAAGTTTCTGATTCAAGCTTCTGGACTTGTATAAAATTTATAACAATTTCCCCAGCTTATTTTTACTAATAAACCTACAAGTAGCCTTTCACTGCGCATGAATCCTCGACTTGCCAACAATAAAGTGCCGGCATGAGGCTTACAACTTGCAACGATGCAACCACAAGGAAGCGCAAATAAATTACGTTTGTGCAACGTTAACTTTACAACGGTAAAGCTAATCTTTTAATGCCTCAAAAGCATCTGCATCTAATAATAAAAAAAATGCAAAAACATTTGTAAACACACACAGGAGAGCGCAACAAAGTGCGAGCTACCTACCAAAGTCACTCTAGGAAATGAGGGATTGTTAAACAATTTGCTTCCCGAGAAGTACTATAAGCATCTGAGAACAAAGTTCATCTTGTTGTTCTAAGGCGTTGTTGTAAGGCGAATTGTGGAGTCCTTGAACGGTTGCTATGGTCGCATGACTGTGACAACGACTAAAAAAGAAAACCAGCAGGTAGGAATTGAACAATCTCTCTGTGAAAATTCCCACTTAAACTCCACTTGTGAACGTATGTATGTACATATGTATGTGTGCGCTTCTAGGATATTCAGTATCTGCCAACACATGTAAAAAGTCCTTTCTTTAATGCCAACAGTGCTAAAATATTTGCCTTGCTGCAATTGTATACAGTGCACAGTTACAGCAAAATGTCAACACTAAAATAAGTAAAATACCAACAAACAACACTAAAATGTATGTATGTTTGCATGTGTGTCATAAGCTCCGGAAACTGGACGCAGTACCTAGCATCGAAGAGAAAAGCTTAAAAACAAATTCAAATGCAAATAACTAAATAGAAGCAATAAAATGTATCCGCTACTCACACAGAGACTTCAAAGCGGCAAAAGCGGTGGAGGTACTACGACTAAGTTACGGCAAAACGTGGAGTTTTAGAACTTTTTCGTTTTTTTTTGAAATTTTTTTTTTTACATTTACACATAAATAATAAAGTACTTGTTAGCGCAATAGTTGAGGTACATACAAACGTATGTGGCTATGTATGTATATATAAATGTTTGTGCAACGCGTTTTTTAAGGCAGTAAGTCAACAGCAATGCATTAAAAAGTTTGCTACAAACCTTAAAACAACACTAACTATTTAAGCGCGAGAGTTATGTAAATTGAAGTTGCAAATAAGTATGCAGCGCCGCTAACGCACAACGATAAAACCCATAAAACGTGCAACAATGTAGCGAGGCTAAAGATGCGAATGCAATGCTGCCACACGCCCATTTCAGCAGCCAAATAATGCAGTAAAAAGCTACACATTTGCTCTGAAGTTTTTTGGGCGCGCAAGCTAAGTGAAACATTTTTTTTTATTTTTATTTATTTTTTTTTTTTTTTTGGAGTTTGAAAAACTCTACGTGCAACAACATCCATCGCCATTCAAAAACAACGCATTACATCGCTTGCTGGCGCACACAGAAGATACTCACTCACCTTAATCACTTCTAACCGAACAACAAAGCGGCAAAAAGCAGCAAAGGCGTGGAAAACTTTTGCAAGTGCTGCCGCTGCCTTTCGCTTAAGCTGCGAAACGTGTCAAAAAGCTAAAACTACTGCTTTAAGCACACACACACACCGCGCGCACCGCACGCACCGCACTCCTGCGCAACTGCTTCGCCTCTTTTTTCACGTTTTTCGTTATTTGATTCGTTATTTGGTTTGCAATACTCGCCGCGCAGTACAAGAATAATAATAATCATTACACAAAGTGTGCGGAATTATGCAAAACCGGAAACACTTTGTAGCAAAAGGGCTGCGCTACTGTCGAGTAGCGGTAAATGGTGGCGCTGCTAGTAAACGCAGGCCGGCCGGCCACCTCTTTTCTTAATTCTTCGACGCAAAAAAGGCGACCAATAAGCGGCAGAATAATAAGGCAACTTTGCCTACAAATAAACTTACATGCACAACTACATACATACATACATACATACATACAGTTATGGGTGTATGAATAATTTAAGCGGTTGCAAAATAAAAAACACAAACACACACACTCACAGACTCGCGCTCGATGCCCAGGTGCCTAGGCAGCAAGCCGGGCGTGCGTATGCAATAAAAGTCTCGCTCGGTCATTTTTGCTGCAACGTGAAATATGCAAAAATATTAGCATAAAGTGTATGAAATGTGCAATTTCCTGCTTGAATTTAAATACACATTTCACATTTCCATTTCCATTTGCAAAACTGTAGCTGCTTAGACGGTCTTTTGTGCGCTCGCATCGTTTAATTTTGTACAGAATATGTATTCCAAGCGGGATTACGTATACGCCGTGAAGACCCATTTATTAACTAAATTCAAAGTAAGTACCATTTGCATCTGAATTACTCTAAGTCGTAATACGCATGCTGATGTTATGAAACAAATAAAGGGGCCTGTAATTTAACGTCCCCTCCAAACGGCAAATGGTTGAATGGAGGTTTGCCATTGCCGCTGTTATTCAAACTTGTTCAAATTTTAGATGTGTTCTCGGATCAGGATCGATCTCCAAGTCTAAGAACCTAGGGAGTGTCTAACCACTCGCCTGCAGCGGCCATTAATTGGTCGCTAGTTCTAGTTAGTTTGAAGAAAGACTACCGATAATGCAGTAAAAAGTAAAGAAACCGTAAAATTGTAACAAATTTTGTATGCATCAGGGGGCCAATTGTTGTTCTGTGAAAACATTTTCATCATTTAAATAAATGATGATCCTGCTTTTAAATAGATCTAAATTAATTTCTCAAAAATGTTTGATTGTGAAAACTTTTTTTACAAAGTTTTGTGGCTATGAAAAAGAAAAGTTTGAATTTTCTCCTAGAACCATAATCTTGTGATAAAGATCATCATTGCCATTAATTCACAATTATTTACCAAATAATTACTTGCTACATGTTGATAAAAAGCCTTTAATTATCGGGAATGAAATCTTACAGCCCATTTCAGGAAAGCAATTTAAGTGAAAAATGATTTAAATTTTTTTAATTTTATATGGAAATTGACAGAAAATAAAAAATCATTTTTCATTTAAATTGCTGGTGAAACCGGCTGTTAAAGTCAAAAAATTTTTTTTTTACTGGCATTGAATTTTTTATTTTCACTTCACCATTTCATAGAACGAGAGTTGGCCCACAGGTTAGTGTAAAAAAGTTGCTTTTGGTTTATTGCTGATTTTGGACTCTAGAATGTCGAAATATTTAGATGAACAAGGATTGAGCAAAATGGAAAAAAATCGAAACGTTAGCGTCCAAATGCTAGATTTAAATCAAATTAGCTTCTAAGCTCCTGTTACCGGCATGCGTTTTAACACCCTTTTTCAAAAGTTAAAAACATTTTAATTTAAAGTAGATACATATTTTAGGTTAAGTTACAAAGCTGCGACAGTCCATTTGTAGTCAAAAGCACTCCTACTCTACTTATCTTTTTTTGGTGTGACAGAATTGTGAGGAGATACAAAACGTTGTACAAAAATTAGCAAAATTCAGCATTACCGTTGATTTTTTTTTTTTTGTGGAAGGTGTTGCTCATTTTTTTTATACGTAAAAAAAATCGAGCATACTTTCGCGAACAAAAAATTAAAAAAAAAAATCGGATTAAAAAGTTTCAAATTTTGATGAACATTTATTAAAATTCGTCGAATGTTTATGCTCCATAAAGTTTCAAATTTTAATTTACCTGGTCTGGTTTAGATAGTAAGCTATATTTTCATTAAAAAATAATAACAAATTTTTTAAAATAAGAAAAGAAATATAGTCAGAGCTATGATTGCATCAAAGGGAAATAAAAAAAAAAAAAATCCACAGTCGATCGCCAAAAATGTATTTCTTCGAGAAAATTCACAGCAACGTCTAAGTACTTTTTCAAGTGGTAGAAAGAATAAAATTTTTTCTCGAGATTTTTCTTTAGAGCTGGATACTAAGCTTATAATAGGCATGTTTTATTCAACCATCACAAGCAAATACCTAAATCTTGGTCAAATAAAACGAAATTACCTTATTTCCTATGTTAGCCTAATTTTGACTGCAAATAGTGTCAAACTAAGTGTTTGCCTCTTTCTGATTGGCTGAAGGAGAAAATTTCCGATGCTGAATGGCAATGCCTCTTGTTCAATATACAAGCCAAGATAGCTTTTCATAAGCCAATATAATTATGTTGGGTAAGTCCTCCATACAAAATAAGCTAATAGCTTAAATTTCTGAACAAATAAAACACGGCCAATATATAAAATGCAGTACTAAACTTCAAAACTCAAAATTGTTGCAAATTCTACGATTCTTCTGCAGCGATAGTTGTTTTTTTTTTTGCAATTTCAGTTTTTCTTCTTCTTCTTGCTCTTCTTATTATTTTTCTTCTCAAACAATAAAAAAGTCAATATGCTTAGATATGGACATCTGTATATCTGTACTCGTACAATAGTACTAGTAGCATTTGCTTCACCTTCAACTATTTAATTATATTTGATTACACCATAGCTGGGCAAAACGCTACTCGCGAGTAGCGTCTGCGTCGCAGCGCTTATACGTATACAGAAACGACGCAGCGAATTTCAATTCAGTCTGCTTTCAGATTTCATGAGAGTAACACTATGCTTCGCCGTTGAATATTTTTATTCGTAATTTTAGCGCGTGGTTGCCACCTATATATGTAACAATGCCCAAAATGTCTGAGTATGAGTGCCAATTACAGTTTTTGGTTTTAAAAAAAGCTAATAATGCCCAATGCTTGTTGTGTGGTAATACGACCATTAACCATAAACAAATGAAAAAAACGCTCCACTCAGTGCAATTATAGAAAAGTGCTTCTCAGCGCGACGCACTAGGGCACACATTGCATACTTTATTTTATAATATTTTTTTTATCAAAAGAAATCGATAGAGAAATGTAAATGCTGGTTTATGCCCAAAAATACTTAATGAATAATATTTATAAGTTATACTCTATTTTTAAGACTAAATACCTACTTATATGAAACAAGTAATTTTTAGCAAGAAAAAAACCGACTTCAACTCTCATATAAAAAAAAAATATATATATATATATCTCACGATCCACTGATCGGATCTTAACCAGATTAGTATGGGACCACCTCTGAGACACTACCTTTCCGATGCAAAAAGAATTATCGAAATCGGTTGACGTGGTCCAAACTTATGCAATAAGACCTAAACACCGTAACCATCTGGCCGGTCAGCATATAAAAGAATTTGTTCTAATAAAACGGAGCCCAGGTATTATACAAATGAGTTTACCTAATTTAAGTTTTTTTAAATTATACAAGTACTAAATTTTTCTTATGCAAAAGGTTGTATAAACTAATAATATTAGTTACTAAAAACTTCCAAGGTTCATTATTACACTATAGGTATAAGCAAAATAGGCCAAAATACCCATGCATGAAAAATACCACTTTTAGTACATTTATAAAAAATGCGGCAACCATAACTGAGCGCGACGCACTAATACCATGACAAAATGAGACTGTGTTGGTGTGCCCAGCTATGGATTACACAAAACACCCAGACCGTCATAGAGACCCTGCTTATTTGACTTAATCCGGCTTGGGCAAACATGCAAAATATGCAAATGTTGATTAGAACATTTGATGTAGCAATTTATGCCCCAAAGCCGAACAGCTGGTGTCACTACTCACACACTGTTGGTGTTGTTTTAGCTGTGTCATCAGCAAGTGTTTCGCTTATTAAATTTTTAATGAAGACACTTACATATACATACATGGCAGAGTGTGTAGTACTTGCTATTTACTTACGTTTGCACAGAGCGTAGACGATTTCGAAACGACGTCGAAACGAAGTCGTTTTTCGGCTACAAAACTGCTTTGTATTTTTTCTTTTAATTCAGATTGAAAAGTTTGAAATTTTTAGAAATGCTTGCTGATTCCTTTTTTAAACATTGCTCACAATGTGAAATTGGATTTATAAGGTTTTTCGCTATTAGATCGTTTTTTTGCGGCGAACTATGCTTTTTGCATCCAACGGCGAGTTCACCAGACCGAGTCGGAAACGACGTCGTTACGAAGCCGTTTGGCAAATTGGGTGTTAACGTTCATATTTACATATATATACATATATATGCATACATATGTACAAACATTTAAATCCTTTCAATGCTTTAATAATTAACTCGGCCTATGAACATCTAATGCTTGGGGTTCTACAGAGTCTATGCAACATGGGAAGGCCTAATTTAAAATAACATGGTTTTATAAATATGTATGTATGTGTATTAAATTCAATTACTTAAACAAAATGCGTTACAGTTGTATATATTTATATATGAATAGAAGAATTCTTAGTCCCACAAATGTTTCGTTGTCTGCTAAGTTGACAAACATAACTCGTCTGATATAAATATGAATTTCTGCATTTTGACTACTAAACTCTTTGAAATAGTACTCCTGCTTTAATTCTACCAGGCATTGTATGTACATTAGACTGAGCCTTATTTTGCAACTTTGTCCTACAAAGCAAGAGTCCGTCTAGAAAGGATCATTTGGTTATAAAAACGTGCCATGTGAAAAAATTAGCCAAATTCGGATAAGGGAAAGACGTGCCTGAAAGGCCCTAATGCTCAACAAATTCATCGAATTTTTCACAAATTGGTCAAAATTGCCTATAAGTTAATGGGAAATTTAGTATGTTTTAGTCGCACTCGATGTAGTTTTGTTTTCAGATGTCAAATTACAATTTTCTAGGTTTTGAGAAGTTAATTTTAACTAGGCAAAAATTAAACTTTTTCCATTCTTTAAAAATTTTTTATTTTATATATTTTATATATTTTCTTGAAGTTAATAAAGTACTGAATATAGACACTTGATTTGAAAATGTTAATTGGTTAATATGTAAAAATATCCTGAGTCAGCGTCGTTAAAAAGATTAAATTAAAAAATAAAAAAGTACTTATAACGAAATTCAGATAGAAAAATCACTAAATTTTAAAATACATTCACTATACTGAATAAATTTAAAGAACGATACTGAAAAGTAGGATAAAGGCAGCAGGAGTAAGACCAGAGTAGTTTTAAAAGTTTTGACGTACTGGTTCCGAAAATGATACTTAAAAGGCCGCTAAACTATCACATTCACCTATTTCGATTAAGTTTTTATGTAAATGTAATAAATCTTTTGGCTTTGCTACTTATGAAGAAACTGTTCTGCTTTTCAAAATTATAGAAACTGAGTTTCCGTAAAAAAGCATATATGTATCTTGAAAATTTAAGGAGATACAATTTTTTTCATATTTATATTCAGTGGCAATTTGGACCACTTTGTGAAAAATTTTATGAAAATGCTGAACTTTAGGGCCTTTGAGGCACATCTTATCCGATTTTGAAAATTTTTCGGAGGGTACGTTTTTATGGCCAAACGTACATTTCTAGGGGAAGTCTCGGAGTGTAGCTTAACAACAAATTTTTTCGATACAATTAAGGCGCAGTCTAATGTGCATGCATGAAGTAACAGAGTGTGATAATGAAGAATAGAAAATATGTAAGAAATTAGCAAAAAAAAGCTAACACACTCAGCATTGCACTCAACCAATCAGCCAACCAACGACATATGTACATGCGAAGATTCGCCAACTTCGACATGCATTCAATTAATTTTGCTATTTTAAATGTTGGCTCAACTTGATTTGCCGCCATAAAATCCATGCAGACCAACTTAGAATAGTAGCGCCCAAGCACTGAGACACACTGCAGCCGTTCTCGTTGCGCTCGGGGTGTTGCAAACATGCCTGCAGCGACGGCCAATGCGTCGTCTTCATTGTGCCATAATGGCATCTTCAAGCTTTTGTGCACTCAAAGAGTCAACGCCGACTACTTCACTTGGCTAACAACAGACAATGACTTACAACTGGACTTGCTTGCATTATGGAAAGAAGAAAACGAGACAGCTGCTCGAGTCAAAGTTATGAGAATTTCGTAAAGGGCTTAACATCGGAGGGGATAGTTTAGAAGAGCCCAATCCAAGGCGGCAAATAGCAGTGGAAACCAGCAGCAAGAGGAGGTCGAATACATATTTTACATAGTGGAAGTGAGGGGAGTGACGCAGAATACTAACTTTCTAACTCAAAAGGAAGCAGGGAATGAAGAGGATCCAAAAATCTCTACTGACTGCTTCTCGTTCCACGCAACAACAAAAAAACCGGCGAACCATTAAAAGAATT
>NW_023458566.1:20220965-20222913 GCF_013731165.1 Rhagoletis pomonella | reverse complement strand
TGAAATTTTAATTCATTCAATTCTTTTAATGGTTCGCCGGTTTTTTTTTTTGTTGCGTGGAACGAGTAGCAGTCAGTAGAGATTTTTGGATCCTCTTTATTCCCTGCTTCCTTATGAGTTAGAAAGTTAGTATTCTGCGTCATTCCCCTCACTTCCACTATGTAAAATATGTATTGATATTCGACGTCCTCTCTTTTTTTTTTTGTTTTACTATTTTCTGCATATTCTTGCAGCCTGTTTCCACTGCTATTTGCCGCCTTGGATTGAGCTCTTCTAAACTATCCCCTCCGATGTTAAGTCCTTTACGAAATTCTCAGCTGCCTCGTTTTGCCGAACTTTTGCTACACATCCACCATCTTTCCATAATGCAAGCAAGTCCAGTTGTAAGTCATTGTCTGTTGTTAGCCAAGTGAAGTAGTCGGCGTTGACTCTTTGAGTGCACAAAAGCTTGAAGATGCCATTATGGCACAATGAAGACGACACACTGGCCGTCGCTGCAGGCATATTTGCAACACCCTGAGCGCAACGAGAACGGCTGCAGTGTGTCTCAGTGCTTATGGATGCAAATCAAGTTGAGCGAACATTTAAAATAGCAAAATTAATTGAATGCATGTCGAAGTTGGCGAATCTTCGTATGTACATATGTCGTTCGTTGGCTGATTGGTTGAGTGCAATGCTGAGTGTGTTAGCTCTTTTTTTGCTAATTTCTTACATATTTTCTATTCTTCAATAATCACACTCTGTTACTTCATGCATGCACATTAGACTGCGCCTTAATTGTATCGAGAAAATTTGTTGTTAAGCTACACTCCGAGCGAGACTTCCCCTAGAAATGTACCTTTGGTCATCAAATCGGATAAGGGAAAGATGTGCCTCAAAGGCCCTAAAGTTCAGCATTTTCATGAAATTTTTTACAAGGTGGTTAAAATTGCCATCCTTAAAAATTGTATCTCCTTAAATTTTCAAGATAGATACATATATGCTTTTTTACGGAAACTCAGTTTCCATGATTTTGAAAAGCAGAACAGTTTTTTCATAAGTAGCAAAGCCAAAAGATTTATTACATTTACATAAAAACTTAATCGAAATAGGTGAATGTGATAGTTTAGCGGCCTTTTAAGTATCATTTTCGGAACCAGTACGTCAAAACTTTTAAAAATACTCTGGTCTTACTCCTGTCCCCTTCATCCTACTTTCAGTATCGTTCTTTAAATTTATTTAGTGTAGTAAATGTATTTTAAAATTTAACGATTTCTCTACCTGACTTTAGTTATATGTAATTATTAAATTTTCAATTTAACTTTTTCAATTGATATGTTGTTGACTTAGTTATAAGCACTTTTTAATCTTTTAATTTAAGCTTTTTAATGTTGCTGACTTAATACATTTTTAAAGTTTAACCAATTAACGACATTTTCAAATCTGAAATTTTAAGTAAAGTGTCTACATTTAGGGCTTAGTAACTTAAAGAAAATAAATAAAATAAAAACAAAAATTTTTTTACAAGAATGGAAGAAGTTTTATTTTTTCTTAATTAAAATTAACTTCTCAAAACCTAGAAAGTTGTAATTGTACGTGGGACAAACCTCAATAGCTTTAAAAGTATTGCAGCTATAATTGATATCTGAAGACAAAGCTACATTGAGTGCGATTAAAACATATTAAATTTTTCATTAACTTATAGGCAATTTTGACCAATTTGTGAAAAATTCCATAAATTTGTTGAACGTTAGGGCCTTTGAGGCACGTCTTTCCGTTATCCGATTTTAGCATTTTTTCACCGGGCGCGTTTTTATGACCAATGAACCTTCCTAGGGGGAGTCTTGCTTTACACGACAAAGTTACAAAATAAGGCTCAGTCTAATGTACATACAATGCCTGGTAGAATTAAAACAGGAGTACTATTTCAAAGAGTTCAGTAGTCAAAATACAGACATTCATATTTATA
>NW_023458566.1:20220370-20220955 GCF_013731165.1 Rhagoletis pomonella | reverse complement strand
ACATACATATTTATAAAACCATGTTATTTTAAATTAGGCCCACCCATGTTGCATAAACTCTGTCGAACCCCAAGCATTAGATGTTCATAAGCCGAGTAAATTATTAAAGCATTGGAAGGATTTAATTGTTTGTATATGTATGCATATATATGTACATATGTACGAGTGCAAACGTTAATACCCAATTTGCCAAACGACTTCGGAACGACGCGTTTCCGACTCGTTTTGGCGAACTCGCCATCGGATGGAAAGCATAGTTCGCCGCAAAAAAAACGATATACTAGCGAAATAACTTACAAATCCAATTTCAAATTGTGAGCAATATTTAAAAAAGAAATCAGCAAACATTTCTAAAAATTTCAAACTTTTCAATCTGAACTTAAAAAAAAAATACAAAGCAGTTTTGTAGCCGAAAAACGACTTCGTTTCGACGTCGTTTCGAAATCGTCTACGCTCTGTGCAAACGTAAGTAAATACCCAGCAAAAAACACGATTACCACAGAAACGAAAGTGGAAACGAGCTAGGCGATGGGAATCACTTACCCTTTCGCTTCAAGAAGGCCTTATTTTAACATGGGCATGTCA
>NW_023458566.1:20192612-20220270 GCF_013731165.1 Rhagoletis pomonella | reverse complement strand
AATTCTTTTAATGGTTCGCCGGTTTTTTTGTTGTTGCGTGGAACGAGTAGCAGTCAGTAGAGATTTTTGGAGCCTCTTGATTCCCTGCTTCCTTATGAGTTAGAAAGTTAGTATTCTGCGTCATTCCCCTCACTTCCACTATGTAAAATATGTATTAATATTCGACGTCCTCTCTTTTTTTTTTTTTGTTTTACTATTTTCTGCATATTCTTGCTACTGGTTTCCACTGCTATTTGCCGCCTTGGATTGAGCTCTTCTAAACTATCCCCTCCGATGTTAAGTCCTTTACGAAATTCTCATAAAAATTCCTCGACACATCCACCAATGCAAGCAAGTCCAGTTGTAAATCATTGTCTGTTGTTAGCCAAGTTAAGTTGTCGGCGTTGACTCTTTGAGTGCACAAAAGCTTGAAGATGCCATTATGGCACAATGAAGACGACGCATTCGCAACACCCCGAGCGCAACGAGAACGGCTGCAGTGTGTCTCAGTGCTTGGGCGCTTCTATTCTAAGTGAGTCTGCATGGATTTTATGGCGGCAAATCAAGTTGAGCCAACATTTAAAATAGCAAAATTAATTGAATGCATGTCGAAGTTGGCGAATGTTCGTATGTACATATGTCGTTGGTTGGCTGATTGGTTGAGTGCAATGCTGAGTGTGTTAGCTCTTTTTTTGCTAATTTCTTACATATTTTCGATTCTTCATTATCACACTCTGTTACTTCATGCCTGCACATTAGACTGCGCCTTAATTGTATCGAAAACATTTGTTGTTAAGCTACACTCCGAACGAGACTTCCCCTAGAAATGTACGTTTGGCCATAAAAACGTACCCTGCGAAAAATTTTTAAAGTCGCATAAGGGAAAGATGTGCCTCAAAGGCCCTAAAGTTCAGCATTTTCATGAAATTTTTCACAAAGTGGTCCCAATTGCCACTGAATATAAATATGAAAAAATGCTTTTTTACGGAAACTCAGTTTCTATAATTTTGAAAAGCAGAACAGTTCTTTCAAAAGTAGCAAAGGATTTATTACATTTACATAAAAAACTTTATCGAAATAAGTCAATGTTTGTGTTTCCGACAGGGTAGGAGTATGATGTATTGTGGAACGATTTTCCGTCATCCCTTGTCAAATTTGGTTTGAAGACAAACCGGTTTCGGTGTTGTGCCATCTTCAGTGTCATTTTTTGTCGAACGAAAAGTGACACTGAACCAAACCAAATTTGACAAGGGATGACGGTAAATCGTTCCACAATACATCATACTCCTACCCTGTCGGAAACACAAACAACCAAAAAGAAGTCAATGTGATAGTTTAGCGGCGTCAAAACTTTTAAAAACACTCTGGTCTTACTCCTGCTCTCTTAATCCTACTTTCAGTATCGCTCTTTAAATTTATTCAGTATAGTGAATGTATTTTAAAATTTAACGAGTTTAGTTATATGTACTTATTAATTATTTTATTTAACTTTTTCAATAGATATGTTGTTGACTTAGTTATAAGTACTGTTTAATCTTTTAACATAAGCTTTTTAATGTTGCTTACTTAGGACGTTTTTACCTTTTAACCAATTAGCGACATTTTCAAATCTGAAATGACAATTCAAGTGTCTACATTTAGGGCTTAGTAACTTAAAGAAAATAAATAAAGTAAAAACAAAAATTTTTTTCAAGAATGGTAGAAGTTTATTTTTTCTTAATTAAAATTAACTTCTTAAAACCTAGAAAGTTGTAATTGTACGTGGGACAAACCTCAATAGCTTTAAAAGTATTGCAGCTATAATTGATATCTGAAGACAAAGCTACATTGAGTGCGATTAAAACATATTAAATTTTTCATTAACTTATAGGCAAGTTTGACCAATTTGTGAAAAATTCGTTGAATTTGTTGAACATTAGGGCCTTTGAGGCACGTCTTTCCATTATCCGATTTTAACCGTTTTTTCACAGGGCAAGTTTTTATGACCAAATGAACCTTCCTAGGGGGACTCTTGCTTTACACGACAAAGCTGTAAAATAAGGCGCAGTCTAATTTACATACAATGCCCTGTAGAATTAAAACAGGAGTACTATTTCAAAGAGTTCAGTAGTCAAAATACAGACATTCATATTTATATCAGACGAGTTATGTTGGTCAACTTAGCAGACAACGAATCATTTCTGGGACTAAGAATTCTTCTATTCATATATAAATATATAAAACTGTAACGCATTTTATTTAAGTAATTGAATTTAATACACACACATACATATTTATAAAACCATGTTATTTTAAATTAGGCCCACCCATGTTGCATAAACTCTGTAGAACCCCAAGTATTAGATGTTCATAAGCCGAGTTAATTATTAAAGCATTGGAAGGATTTAATTGTTTGTATATGTATGCATATATATGTACATATGTACGAGTGGAAACGTTAATACCCAATTTGCCAAACGACTTCGGAACGACATCGTTTCCGACTCATTCTGGTGAACTCGCCGTCGGATGAAAAGCATAGTTCGCAGCAAAAAAAAAAACGATATACTAGCGAAAAACCTTACAAATCCAATTTCAAATTGTGAGCAATATTTAAAAAAGAAATCAGCAAGCATTCCTAAAAATTTCAAACTTTTCAGTCTGAATTAAAAGAAAAAATACAAAACAGTTTTGTAGCCGAAAAACGACTTCGTTTCGACGTAGTTTCGAAAACGTCTACGCTCTGTGCAAACGTAAGTAAATATCAAGTACTACACACACTCTGCCATGTATGTATATGTAAGTGCCTTCATTAAAAATTTAATAAGCGAAACACTTGCTGATGTCACAGCTAAAACAACACCAACACAGATAGTGACACCAGCTGTTCGGCTTTGGGGCATAAATTTGCTACATCAAATGTTCTAATCAACATTTGCATATTTTGCATATTTGCTCAAGCCGGATTAAGTCAAATAAGCAGGGTCTCTATAACGGTCTGGGGGTTTGGTGTAATCAAATATAATTAAATAGTTGAAGGTGAAGCAAATGTTAGTAAATAGTACTATTGTACGAGTACAGATATACAGATGTCCATATCTAAGCATATTGACTTTTTTTATTGTTTGAGAAGAAAAATAATAAGAAGAGCAAGAAGAAGAAGAAAAAGATTTACATACATACATCCGTTCGTGTACTGAAAAACAACTATCGCTGCAGACGAATCGTAGAATTTGCAACAATTTTGAGTTTTGAAGTCTAGTACTTCATTTTATATATTTTTTGTAGAAAATGGTTTCCGTTTTTAAGCTTAGTATCCAGCTCTAAAGAAAAATCTCGAGAAATAATCCTATTCTTTGTACCACTTGAAAAAGTACTTAGACGTTGCTGTAAATTTTCTCGAAGAAATACATACTAACTTTTTTTTTAATTTCTTGACCGTTTTTTTTTGTCTTTCTTGAAAGCTGGATAATATGCCTTGCTCCTTATTTTCATATGAAAAAAAAAAATGGTGAGATCTGCCCGATATGTCGTTGTTTAGCAAAAATAAATTCATTTTGTAGTTATATTTTTTAGGCAGTGATACAAATTAAAAGATTCGTTATTTTTATGTTTTTCCCTGGAATGTTTTTGTGGTACTATTCGAAATTTTTCGGGACTTCTTAGTATTTCTTTTAAATTTTCAAGTCCTAAGGTCCACGTTAACCTTTACCTTGAATTGTTTTAAGTTAACCCTCTACTCACAATGAACATATCTTTTAAAGTAAAGCGTAGGCGTATTTAATACGGACCAATCTTTAAAATAAATTTTATTATCGACAAATTTATCAATAATGTTATATAAACACGTATCCTTACTCTTATCGAAATTATTTATACTTCATTACTGACATCGTTAATTTATTGCTTCAAATGAAATTTTGTATCACAATTGATAATAGTATAGCTTATTTTTTGTTTTTGGA
Source organism: Rhagoletis pomonella (assembly GCF_013731165.1). Taxonomy (NCBI): domain Eukaryota; kingdom Metazoa; phylum Arthropoda; class Insecta; order Diptera; family Tephritidae; genus Rhagoletis; species Rhagoletis pomonella. Next base: position 20,216,347 of record NW_023458566.1, on the reverse strand, counting down.
TCTTCCTGCAAAGCAATATCGATATAACCTTTTTAATCGCTATCGATTTTATTTTTGGCACTATCGACTGTGGATTTTTCGTTTTTTATTTCCCTTTGATGCAATCATAGCTCTGGCTATATTTCTTTTCTTATATAGAAAAAATTTTTGTTATTTTTTAATGAAAATATAGCTTACTATCTAAACAAAACCAGGTAAATTAAAATTTCAAACTTTATGGGCCATAAACATTCAACGAATTTTAATAAATGCTCATCAAAATTTGAAATTTTTTAATCAGATTTTATTTTTTATTTTTTTAAATTTGTTGTTTGCGAATCTTTTTCTATAAAAATGAGCAACACCTTCTTCAAAAAAAAAAAAAAAAAAAAAAAACCAACGGTAATGCTGAATTTTGCTAATTTTTGTACAAAGTTTAGTATTTCTTCACACTTCTGTCACAAAAAGAAAAGATAAGCAGAGTAGGAGTGCTTTTGACTACAAATGGACTGTCGCAGCTTTGTAACTTAACCTAAAATATATATCTACTTTAAATTAAAATGTTTTTAACACTTTTGAAACCCATGCCGGTAACAGGAGCACTAGTAGCCGATTTGATTTATAATCTAGCATTTGGACGCTAATGTTTAGATTTTTTCCATTTTGCTCAATCCTTTTTCATCTAAATATTTCGACATTCTAGAGTCCAAAATCAGCAATAAACCAAAAGCAACTTTTTTACACTAACCTGGGGGCCAACTCTCGTTCTATGAAATGGTGAAGTGAAAATAAAAAATTCAATGTCAGTAGAAATTTAATATGTTGACTTTAAGATTTCATTCCCGATAATTAAAGGCTTTTTTTTTATCAACATGTAGCAAGTAATTATTTGGTAAATAATTGCGAATTAATGGCAATGATGATCTTTATCACAAGATGATGGTTCTGGGAGAAAATTCAAACTTTTCTTTTTCACAGCCACAAAACTTTGTGAAAAAAACTTTTCGCAATCAAACATTTTTGACAAATTAATTTAGATCTATTTAAAAGCAGGATCATCATTTTATTTAAATGATGAAAATGTTTTCATTTCATGTTTTCACAGAAGAACAATTGGCCCCCTGATGCATACAAATTTTGTTAGAATTTTGCGGCTTCTTTACTTTTTGACTGTATTATCGATAGTCTTTCTTCAAACTAACTAAAACTATCGACCAATTAACGGCCGCTGCAGCCGAGTGGTTAGACACTCCCTGGGTTCTAGGACCTGGAGATCGACCCTGATACAGCGGCAATGGCAAACCTCCATTCAATCCATTCAACCATTTGCCGTTTGGAGGGGACGTTAAATTACAGGCCCCTTTATTTGTTTCATAACATCAGCATGCGTATTACGACTTGGAGTAATTCAGATGCAAATGGTACTTACTTTGAATTTAGTTAATAAATGGGTCTGCACGGCGTATACGTAATCCCGCTTGGAATACATATTCTGTGCAAAATTAAACGATGCCAGCGCACAAAAGACCGTCTAAGCAGCTACAGTTTTGCAAATGGAAATGGAAATGTGAAATGTGTATTTAAATTCAAGCAGGAAATTGCACATTTCATACACTTTATGCTAATATTTTTGCATATTTCACGTTGCAGCAAAAATCACCGAGCGAGACTTTTATTGCATACGCACGCCCGGCACCTAGGCATCGAGCGCGTATCTGTGTGTGTGTGTTTGTGTTTGTATTTTGCAACCGCTTAAATTATTCATACACCCATAAGTGTATGTATGTATGCATGCATGTATGTAGTTGTGCATGTAAGTTTATGTGTAGGCAAAGTTGCCTTATTATTCTCTCGCTTATTGGTCGCCTTTTTTGCGTCGAAGAATTAAGAAAAGAGGCGGCCGGCCGGCCTGTGTTTACTAGCAGCGCCACCGTTTACCGCTACTCGACAGTAGCGCAGCCCTTTTGCTACAAAGTGTTTCCGGTTTTGCATAATTCCGCACACTTTGTGTAATGATTATTATTATTCTTGTACTGCGCGGCGAGTATTGCAAACCAAATAACGAAACAAATAACGAAAAACGTGAAAAAAAGAGGCGAAGCAGTTGCGCAGGAGTGCGCTGCGGGCGGTGTGTGTGTGCTTAAAGCACTAGTTTTAGCTTAGCTTTTTGACACGTTTCGCAGCTTAAGCGAAAGGCAGCGGCAGCACTTGCAAAAGTTTTCCACGCCTTTGCTGCTTTTTGACGCTTTTTGTTGTTCGGTTAGAAGTGATTAAGGTGTGTGAGTATCTGTGTGCGCCAGCAAGCGATGTAATGCATTGTTTTTGAATGGCTGGATGGATGTTGCACGTAGAGTTTTTCAAACTAAAAAAATAAAACTAAAAAAAAAAAAAAAAAAAAAAAAAAAAAAAAAATGTTTCACTTAGCTTGCGCGCCCAAACAACTTCAGAGCAAATGAGTAGCTTTTTACTGCATTATTTGGCTGCTGAAATGGGCGTGTGGCAGCATTGCATTCGCATCTTTAGCCTCGCTACATTGTTGCACGTTTTATGGGTTTTATCGTTGTGCGTTAGCGGCGCTGCATACTTACAGCCAAGCAAACATATTTGCAACTTTAATTTACATAACTCTCGCGCTTAAATAGTTAGTGTTGTTTTAAGGTTTGCAACAAACTTTTTAATGCATTGCTGTCGACTTACTGCCTTAAAAAACGCATTGCACAAACATTTATATGTGTATACATACCCACATACGTTTGTATGCACCTCAACTATTGCGCTAACAAGTACTTTATTATTTATGTGTAAATGTAAAAAAAAAAAAAAAATTAAAAAAAAAAACGAAAAAGTTCTAAAACTCCACGTTTTGCCGTAACTTAGTCGTAGTACCTCCACCGCTTTTTCCGCTTTGAAGTCTCTGTGTGAGCGGCGGATACATTTTTTTGCTTCTATTTAGTTATTTGCATTTGAATTTGTTTTTAAGCTTTCTCTTCGATGCCACTGCCACTGCGTCCAGTTTTCGGAGCTTATGAACACATGCAAACATACATTTTAGTGTTGACATTTTGCTGTAACTGTGCACTGTTTACAACTGCAGCAAGGCAAATATTTTAGCACTGTCGCCATTAAAGAAAGGACTTTTTACATGTGTTGGCAGATAATATAATCTAGAAGCTCGTACATACAGATGGAGTGTAAGTGGGAATTTCCACAGAGAGGTTGTTCAATTCCTACCTGCTGGTTTTCTTTTTCAGTCGTAGTTACAGTCATGCGACCATAGAAACCCTTCAAGGACTCTACAATTCGCCTTACAATCAGTGAAAGCTTTCATGTATGTAGAACAACAAGATGAACTTTGTTCTCTGATGCTTATAGTACTTCTCGGGAAGCAAATTGTTTAACAATCCCTCATTTCCTAGAGGGACTTTGGTAGGTAGCTCGCACTTTGTTGCGCGCTCCTGTGTGTGTTTACAAATGTTTTCGCATTTTTTTTTTTTTATTATATGCAGATGCTTTTGAGGCATTAAAAGATTAGCTTTACCGTTGTAAAGTTAACGTTGCACAAACGTAATTTATTTGCGCTTCCTTGTGGTTGCATCGTTGCAAGTTGTAAGCCTCATGCCGGCACTTTATTGTTGGATTCATGGCGCTTTGTAGGTTTATTAAAATAAGCTGGGGAAATTGTTATAAATTTTATACAAGTCCAGAAGCTTGAGTCAGAAACTTAAATCGGCGACATATTTTCGGATTGTAAATAATTTATTTTTTGGTGTGAGGCTCACGATTTGCAAATTTCCTGAGATACTAGGAGTAATTTTGAAATCAGTTAGAAACTAGCTTTTGGAAACCTTTTTATGAAAATACTCCATTTAAAATGCTAAAATTTTGCAAAAGTAACTAAAGCGAAAAATGCATAGAATTAGAGAGAGAATTGTTTTCTCACTGACTAGGCTTAGAATTTGAACCACATATTTTTGAGCTGTTGTGCGAAGGTGGTACATTTTTTAAACCGCAAATATTTTCCTCTATTCGGTTGGCATCAGTAGCAATCAAATTTTTGTTAACTTCAAGTTCAGCTGAAGTGGATGTAAAAATCAGTCTTACTTACAGCCACACTCAGCATATTTTATATGAAGAAAGAGGTGCGGGTAGAAATAATTAGGATGCACCGACCTCCATAAAACAAAAAATTTTTATTTTTTGTTTTCATCGAAATTATACAACCTATTAAATTTTAAGACTTCAGCTAAATTATTTTGGAGAAATATTAAGATTTACGTGAACTGGAGCCATCTCAAAATACCTCCAAAAATTAAAGTCTTTTATAAATAAAATTAATATTTAAAGATATGTTTTCTCAAAAATCACCACAGATGATAGAAGTACTTAAGCTTCTGCATAAAATGGTTTAAACATTTTTACCACCTGTTTCAAACGAATGCAATTTTTGGAGGCATTTTCGATTCGGTTCAGCTCACGTTATTCTTAGTGTTTTTCCGAAATATTTTGTCGGAAGTCTTAAAATATAATAAATTTTATAATTCCGGTGCAAAAACTGCAACTTTTTTGCTGATGCACCCTAATGTAAATATGCATGTATGCAAATACATATGTGTATAGCTATTTAAAGCATCAATCAGTTTCCAATTCAAATTATTAATTTATTTGAGAATGACATCATCTGAGGAGATGATTATAGTTGAAGCACGACAATCTATTCAACGGTGCGCAAATATACATATGTATGTATGTATGTATGCACATTTCGTATAGAAATAGAATAGAAGACATTTACCAAAAATAGCAAAGTTGGCAATAAATGAAAATGGAGATTTCATTGCCGTCTACGAGTGCGATGCTAGAAGCATACTAGGCTTGGATAGTTCTTGAACTAAATGAACTAAAGAACTAGTTCATCCCAATTATTTGTATTTTTATTTATACGAAAAGATATTTATGTACGTTTTTTGTGTATGTAAATTGAAGTTATCAAAATTTTTCTTTTGTATGTGTTATGTATGATAGTAAAAAAATAACCGAACTTTGTTTAAAATAACATATCTACACCTGACAGGAAGATCGACCTATGTACATATGTATCTCGGCAACCAGTTCGAAAGCGCCCTCTCTCAGAAAACTTTTCAAGAACGTCCTATTTTAGAATTTTATTGAAAAACACCCTATTTAAGAATGTTTGAATAACGCCCTACCTCAGAATTTGGTTTACGAACGACCTATCCCAACTGAAAATATATTGAGATAGGGCGTTTTTGAATCGGCGGCTGAGATAGGCCATTTTTGAGCCGAGTTCTGAAATAGGGTGTTCTTGAAAAGTATTCCGCGGTAGGTCGATCTTCCACTCAGTTGTCGATATGTAAATGTATTCGCCAGTTGAACTAAATGAACTATATGAACTAAAGAATCAGTAATGTGAATTAGTAATGTGAACGAACTAAAAGTGAACGGTGCACTCAAAAGAACTAAAGTGCCCAACTCTAATATGTACACATCAGCAAGTGATAATTGGAAGAGCAGTAATGTGATTATTTGTTCATATGTATGCAACTCACCGACAGTGGGCAGTAAGTAGCACATGGGATATTAAATAAGAGAAGGCCAATAATACTTAGTAGATAAGTCAAATATGTATTACTTATATTTTCGGACAACAAAAAATGCTTAATGCTACTTAAGCTGCCATCAACAATAGAGGAATTTAATGAAGCACTGTAATGAGATGTTCTGCCTTTATAAGAAGCAAAAGAATATTTAAACATGGAAAATCTAGTAAAATAACCCAATTAAAATATTTCAATTAATTATTCTGTACATACATACATACATACATGCATGCATATGTTTGCACTCGTAAAAGTAAATATGGGCCAAAAGCAAAGTGACTCTCAAAGCTCAATGAGACGGAATTGAAGCGAACAACAGCTGCTTTATTCTTAGAATTTCTGGGCGGATGCCTCATTATTCGAAGAACTACTGGCTGACAAAGCATTTTGTATCAAATATTCGTAAACAATGGGTGACTTAAAAAATGCTAGAAATAATATTATACAAATGCTATGCAGGAATATGATATATGTATTTATTTATGTATTTACATATGACCGTACGTAAATATGTATGTCTGTATGTACCCTGCAAACCATTTTTTCAGAGTATTCTGAATAGTAAAGAAATTTTAACGAATTTGGAAAGATCCCATCCGATTTTTTTCCGAATTTTCTAAAATGAAATAAATTACGCACACTTCCATTCTTTTACGAAATTTCGGAAGAAAATCGGTGAAGAAATGAAAAGCTGCTATGTGAAGAATTTCTTGCAGACTTTTTTCAGAATTTTCTTTATTTTTCGTACAGAAGTTTCTTTACGAGTTCGTGTCAACCACTTCATATAATTTTCTTTGAAGATTCGGAAAAAAATCGTTACAGAAATCAGATACTCCTAAAGATTTCGTTAAGATTTCGGGAACTTTGGTTTGCAGGGTATGTATGCTGCATTTATTTAATCAAGAGAAAAGCTCAATAATACATATGTATATCTTTGAGTACCGAGGAAAACTTCTTTTTGTAAACATTCATATAGGTATGTACATATGTATGCTCTACCATATATGTACATATATAAACTTATAACAAGATACAATTTGGAAACTCACTGATTGGATCCCATATATAGGTTCTAGCATAGCTAGTTACTCCCGCAGCGGTTTGAAGAATGAAGATATCAACATTTTGTTCTTTCCAATTTTTTTTTGTTTTTACTCTTTCCCCTTAGGTCAATATGGCCACTATAGTGTTATCAGATTTGTGTATGTCACTTGAACTTTTCAAGAATTATATACCACTTCTACGAAAAAAGTGTTTTTCCCCTTACAAAATACATTGACAACTTCGTAGACCTTGGGGCAGCTCTAAATACCACTTTTTTTTAACAAAAAAATACATGTAGTTTAAATTTTTTTCACATCCTTAATGGGAATTATGTATATAAGAACAAAACCCTGTGGAACTTTTCCAAAGAGAACAAAATGCGAACAATACTTTTGGGAACATTTATAAGTGAACGAAATGTGAATTAATGTCTCCGGAACCTTTTGGAATAGAGCTAAATGGGGACACAAGTCTAAGGAACTTTCTCTCGTAGAACAATTTGGGAACTAAAGTCTCAGGAACTTTCTGACAGAACGAAGCGGGAACAAATCTTCTCTGAACTATTCATGTAGAATGGAGGTGAGCTTTCCTTAGTTTGAAAATTTAGAATAGTAAAACTAATCAAAAAAAGGACTGAAAGTTATTTATTCAAATTAAGTCAACGAATAATTTAAGACACGAACTTTTCTTGCAAAAAACAAAATAAAAATTGTTCCATAAATGGACAGTTTACCCTAATGATAAACGATCTTGGGGATCAAATGACTCAGACTTCCTCTGTCTTAGAATTAGCAGTCGTGGTTCTCATTGAAACGATTTTTCATCCAAACACACAGCCTACCCTCTCATTCTTAACGTTAAGTTTTCAAAAAATTTGTTCTCGTTTTGTTCTCTAGCAGAACGTTCCCCAGACTTTTGTTCTTTTTTGTTCCTCCGTGACAACGATCTCGTTACTTTCGTTCTCACTTTGTTCTCATTGGAAACATTTCTGAAAATTTCGTTCTCATTCTGTTCGTTACGGAAACGGTACCAAATATTTAGCTCTCATTTTGTTCCCGTTCAAACTGCTTCTCAATACTTATGTTCCCCTTTGGTTTTTTTGTGGGAACGTTCTTGATATTACAATTTGTTCTCATGCAGAACTAAATAAAAACTGGAACGCGTTCACGGTTCCTGGAAAAAATTTAATGAAACATTAAACAAAAAAAAAATTAATTGGCAAAAATCAACGGTAAGTTCTTGCTACTTCAAACTTGCATTTATTACACTAGAATTGAATGGGCTATAAGATTGTTTGTTTTTATTTGTATTATTTAGTAGTTTATTAAAAAAAAATAGCGGAAAAAATCGTGTTCATTAAAAATTCTTATTTTTGCGAGCGCTAACTGAAAAGTGATATATTTGACGTAGTCTAATATACATATATGTACATATGTATGTATGTATATTTCAATAATGTTCGTATACGATTGCGTTAAAAGAACGATTACAACTCTATTCGAAACTATTTCGATGTTAAAGATTACTGAGATTTTTTTTTTTAAATATCAGCCTTGGTACAAATTAAATATTTTTGTTGAAAATCAGGTTGAAAATCTCTCATTAAAATAAATCTATTTAAAATATGTATATTTTTTTGATAATATTAATTAATTTAAAACATTGTATTACAATATTCTGAGTAAAATCCATCAAAAATAGCTTTTAAATATACATATAATTCAACCTGCATTTCTGCCCTTTTTTCCTTATTTCTTTATCGTTTTGCAATTCATTATCCCAAGTACCCGAATTTCGATTATCAGTGAGCAATCTTATTTTGTATTCGAAAATGGTTTTTTAATACCCCTAATGGTTGTTTTATTGCCAATTCAAGACCTAAATTGTTTACGGAATTAATGCGTCTACAAATCGGAGTATGTACATATGTACGTATATAGATATGTACACAAGGCATGTTGTTCTGCATTCATAAGTAAAATGTTAACGGCTATGATAACCCAGCTAAAATGCTGTAAACATTCAATTCAATTTGATGCCTGGCTACTGGCGCGCTGAGTGCATCAAAAATTCCAATTCATCAAATCAGATCGCAGTGAATACCTACGAACTTTTTATTCATTCAAATCACAAACCAAGCAAAGCGTTGCAATTCGCTTCATAACGCTTTTTTAAGTAGAAAATAAAATTCGAATATTTCACATACATAGTATTAGTACAGTGTTTTGTTTGTGCTATGCATTACCATAATAAATGTATTATGATTTAATATTTTTGCAACAAAAAATGAATGAAAAAAACCCCAGGCAAAAAATTAGCATAATTATTTGAATTTGTATGGCAAGTGCGAACATTGAATAAATTTTAAGGAATTTTTATTTTTTTTTGCCAGCGCTTCAATGTAAACTGCAGAGCGAATAGTGACTGAAGAAGAAGCTACAAAGGTGGAGGGGGCGGGGCGTAGCAGTGCGCTGTGCTGCCCAACTCGCGAATATACACAGGAAAGGAAGTCATAATTTTACGTTCTGCTGGCATTGGCTGAATTAATTTATTGCCCAGAATTTTGCGAAAAATATTTGCATAGAGAATAAAAAGCTTCACTGTTTTTTTTTTGCCTGCTTTCTATTCACCATTTATGTAGGTGTGTGTGAATATGCCAGTTTTTTTGTGTGTGTTGGTTATAATTCGAGGAGTGCATAAAAACGGCGGCGGCACGCACGCACAATAGAGCTGACATGAATTTAAATTCGGCAAAAAAACAAAAATATTTCATATGTTTTTATAAAACAATTTACTTATCATTGAAATAAAAATTCACTCACTTTGAAATAAATTCGCCGTGGAGACGAGTATGCCGCGTAGACTTTTGGTGTGATGATGCAACAATCGCTCAAATTCGGCTGTAGACTTCTGCCTCAGCTCCGATTCCGTTGCGTTCGTACAGCAATTGCCGCCACAAATGGCACCTGAAAGAGATAGAACAACAGAAAGAGAAAAATCATAATAAGTTATGAATCAAATTAATGAGGTTGTATGCACAAATATCAAGAATCTTCTATGCGCTCCATTCAAGCTTTAATTGTCGGTCGTTAAAAAAAATGATATTAATCGATTTTTATTGCGAAATCCCAATATGGATATTCGCTGCAATAAAGCGTTTTTTATTTGGCTGATATTTAAGTTGAAATGCGCTCAAGCGTGTTTTTATACCCGAGCGCACTTGTGCACAAGGGTATATTAATTTTGTTCACATAACGGTTGTTTGTAACAGCCAAAACGAATCGAGATAGATATAGACAAAACATAAATGATCAGGATGAAAAAAGAAATCGATTAAGCCATGTCTGTCTGTCCGTCCGTCTGTCCGTCTGTCCGTCTGTCCGTCTGTCCGTCTGTCCGTGTACACGATAACTCGAGCAAAAATTGAGATATCTCAACGAAATTTGGTATGTAGGTTTCCCTTAATCCAAGGTAGGTTGGTATTGAAAATGGGCGAAATCGGACTTTAACCACGCCCACTTCCCATATAACGGTAAATTCCAGAAATACGAAAACTGCGATATTTTAGTAACTACTGAAGATAATTCACTCAAAATTGATATTTACAATAATTTTTAGACGAAAAATAAGAATATTATAAATTTTTGGAAAATGGGCGTAGCCACGCCCACTTATGGTTACATGTGTATATCTTGGTAACCGCTACACCAATTTCTTCCAAACTTGGCACAGTTGTTGGCCCTGGTACAGCATACCAAATGGCCGAAACTTTTTAAAATCGGACAATAACCACGCCCACATCCCATATAACGGTAATTTAGAGAAATACAAAATCTTCGATAAATAATTAAATATTCAAGCTAATTTTTTCAAAATTGATGCTTGCAACAATTCTTTACCAAGAAATACGTTTATGGTAAAATTTTTGAAAATGGGAGTGGCACTGCCCACTTATGATCACATATAAGTATACCGGTAACCGTTCTACCAATTTGTACCAAACTCGGTATGGTTATTGTACTTGCCACGTGTAAGCAAAACGTTGAAAATTATTGAAATCGGACTAATATAACGGCCGATTCTCATATAACGGTAAATTTAAGAAATGCTTGAAACTTCAATATTTCGAAATTGAAGGACGCTAATTTACTCAAAATTGTTACAACTTGGCTTACCATCTAGCGGAAGGTTTCGGAAGGGTGAAAAAACATATATTTAATACTTGCGCCGGGTATTTAATGTTCGGCTCCGCCCGAACTTAGCCTTTCTTACTTGTTTTTTTTTTGTTATTTCAATCGCATTCAATGCATATATGAATAGCCGATATCCGCCAGGCGTATTTTTATACATACATTTATTTGAAATCAGAATTGAAGTACTCATAAAAACCTGAAAATATTAAGTTGATGTTGATACCCTGTAGGAAAGGGAAACATTCCACCATGCATGCTGTTAAGTTTTCTAAGAAGCATGGAAAAATTTCCCTTGCTTTGGACAGTTAATTTCGCGTTTAACATACGATGTCATTATTGAACAACTTTCCTCCTCGCTGTCCATGGAATGCATGGGGAAGGAAACGTTCTATACTTTCCTTGAAGGTATTTAAAATAAAAGGTGATATCATCGCCGCTTCTTTATTTTACAGAGAAAAATTTTGTAACATAACAAAATTTAAGAAAGTTTGTTAATTACAAAACAGTCAAGTAAATAGGAGTATTTTCTCTTTGGTTGTTGTTGTTTCCGACAGGGTTTGTGTATGATGTATTTTGGAATGAGTTCTCCGAGCTAAACATGACACTGAAGATGACACATCGCCGAGACCGGTTTGCCTCCAAACCAACTATGACAAGGTCCGACGGAAACTCGTTCCAAAATAAATTCGATAGAAGTATTTTCGGTCTAGAAGGACGAATTCACCTTGTATCGGAACACAGATGATTTGAAAAAAAAAACGGTGGGCCATTTGAGTCAGCATTTTCTGTAGATCTATAAGGAGGGAATTGTCATACTAAGTTATAGCCAAAGATTCTCACGCTGTAAAAAATGTAGCTTCACTTGCAGCGAGTGGGAATCTGGACGGGATTTCTGCTTTTGTTGAGGTCCCCTTTACTTCGAAGAGAGGTTAGAAGAATGGCGATCCACTCTAAGCTCGACCACTCAAGTGAATACTGGGCAGTGCTACTTACGCCAAAGCTAAATATGTGACTAAGTACAGAACAACGAGTTAACCCTACAGCGCCATTTTGTAATGCGTTCATTCATTGCCAATGAAATGCCAAATGAGGTGGCTCAGAACGGGTTGGCCCTGGATATTATAGGGGGAAAAAGTCTTTTATAACAGATTTCTTGGCACCAGATCAAAATCCCAAATAAAATGTGGAAGAGACTGGCACATAATATTTCCCATAGTAGCTGCAACTCACCGGAAGCGGAAAAAACAGTAGAATATATTTTCCGTAGCTGTCCTTCCGTCTATAGCACAAGAATGAAGTGTCTGTGCAAGCGATAAAAAACTACTACGTTTACTTAAATTCGTAAAGTCTTTTATGTGACGAAATTCGAGGTTCCTTAGTTTAATGCAGCATTAACCATACATGCGTCTTATATACGAATCTTACTTCTATATGTGACATAACACAAAATGGATTCACCGGGCGGGATCTGACGGGGTCAGTACGCAACAAAAAGTTTGAACATCGAACCAACCTCATAGAAGAAAAATTGGGAAATTCGCCACAGTCTCCAAAAGATAAGGAAAGTTTCTCGGCTCCTAATGGACACCGCCTACAGGTGGTAGTGGACTTCCTCGTGAACGCAACCGATATATTAAGCTCGAACAACTCCAATCGGGTATTAACATCCCCCTTTTTCCACTCCCCTTCGCCTCCTAAGGTTTTCAAGAAAAAATTTAAAATATGTAAATTTCCTGATTTCAGAAAAACTATTGAATGTATGGCAAAGTGAATGTTCGCAAATTGAAATATCACACGCATACGCACAAAAGTAAACAGAAGGAAACAAAGAAATAAGTGTTAAAAATAAGTAGAAAAAGTGTTGCGCGCGCAAAAACTGTCTGCTGCCTGGCGCCAATTGGTGTCAAGGTGCGTTTGTGCGACTATGGGGGAGAATATGTTTTCCCATTTGTCTAACTAGCAGGCGCACGTATTTGTTGCTTGACGTTTGATTTTGTGCGCGTGTGTGTGTGCGTACGAGTGCAGCACATTTAGCGCCATTTCGCCTGCACCGGCGGCAGTAACTATTTTCACACATTTTTATTATTTTTATTTTTTTTATTTTTGGAGTGCTTCCAAATGTCACTGCAGTACGAGTAAGTAACACGCGGCCCCTATATGGCGCCATTACTTTGGCATACATACATATAGGCGCATAGGCCAGCTGCGCACTCAAGCAGCATACGACGAAGTACTAAATAATGACAAAAAGAAGCAAACAGCAAATAAAGCAAATTACACCGAAATGCTCTAGTTGAGTCCTTTGTGAGATTTGCATGATTTGCTGAAAAGGTCTCTCCGTATGCAGTGGCAGGCAGCGTCCACACTTGAGTTGCAACATGACCATCACATTGCAATTTTTCGGTGTACACACGGTATATATAGCGTAAGGAAAAATGAAAAAAAAATAAGGCCGAAAACAACTCTTTATGAAATGCCGGAGAGGCGTAAATAATAAATGGCAGCAAGCACTTAACCTTGGCCGGAAGAGTGAAATGGGAATGAGTTGGCACGTTTGCGTCAGCGGTTGGAGTCCTCATTTCTCTGAAGTGCTTTTAAATTTTAATTGGACAAACGGATATTCCACATGAATATGGTTATTTGAACTTCACTTTTCAAAGTTTATTTTCATATATATCTACATATATGCATATTTTGATTTTAATAATTAGGCAGAGCTGGATGAACTTTGTTTAAAAAGTTTAGTTTGTAGTAAAAGGCGAAATTTGAGTTACGAAGATATCTGCGGTTCTCGGAGAAAAAATTATCAAAAAGTGTGGGAGAGACGTTAGTCTCTAAATCACACGCCTGGATTGAGATACACCGGTCAATGGAGGTGCTCTTTCGAAAATCTAGCCAGCGGAAGGTGCACCAATTGCACCATATGGCATTAAGCGACCTGTTTACGATCCTGCAGGCAGAGAAGGTTTGGACCAAAAAATACAGCTGCAAGGTGTCTAGAATTATGTGCAGAGCATAAGATCACAAGCTGACAAAGTTTCTTCTATCCATCGAGAGAGAGAGGACGCTGGGCTACTAGTTGGTGTACGAATAGTGCAGAGCTCGTTGGGTCCACATGCTCTTAAGTTGGCTCTGGGCAAAGATAAAATTAGCAGGTGATTGGAAACGAACGAGAAAGCTGTGGCTTAGTCTCTTGGTAGGTTTTGTGCCGCAGTTCAAGGCAGCTGCCTAAAAGGGGTTAAACAAATTATTATAGTTAGCCTAAAGGACTTCGCTGGCTGTACATATTGCTCTTTGATCCAGAGATTAGCCGAGTGATTTGGTCCTAGTTTTGCCAGTAACGCGAAGGACCTTTATGGGTTCGCGTAGCTACGCATTGGCTAGCCAGCCTAATCTAATCTATCCAAGAAGCAGGTGAAACAACTAATTTTGTCCAGTCGCAGAAAAGAATGCAAAGAAAAAACTTTATATTTCGCTCATTGGTGATGGGAGAAAATGCTAACTTCAGTTCACATATTTATGTAAGACATGCAGTGAGACCATGGTCTAAAACTAACTATTGTTAGAGGTCACCAGTCCAGAAGAGACTTCCTATAAATGTTTACCAGACAGGTAACTTATTATCGGGCAAATTTCCATCGAATACGAATATCTTAAACTGAGTAGAATCCCAGGAGGCTGAGCGGAGGAAATTGCAGAATTATCTTTTCATTTCTCTGCGATGCTCAATGGGATTTGCGTGTCCAAGTCATGCCGCCCACTGGTCTCTTCCACGCATACATTTTACTCATTCAATTGCCGTCAGTGTTTGGCAACCTTTGTGGCATGTTTACCGCAACAAGCCTTATTTTTTTTCTCTTAGCTTACCTGCAATTGTATGCAGCATAGCATAGGTGGGCAGCTGTCAAGCTTACATGAAAGCAAAGTCCGCTCGGTCGTCCACGCAAGAGAGGGCCGGCCGCGTGCACATCCTTCGACGCTGGGAAAGGCAAAGCTGCGCGTGACCTCCATTCGGACGCTGGCTGCCATGAATGTTTTTTAGTTTTGCAGCTACACATTGGCTATGTGCGATGGCAGCTCGGCCATTTCGATTCGGTATGGCGTGGTGTCAGGGTCGACGTTTAGCAATCGTCGCCCCGCCTAAAACATGACATTTGAATTGAATTTCGAAATTTCTTTGCAATTGCCTTTTGCAATCGGCGCTGTCGTTTGTGTTTTGTAACTCAATTCGCTTCCAGCCGCTAACAAATATATCGATTGCAGCAACTACAACAACAATAGCAATGGCAGCACCCAACGGCTTTGGCATTTGTATCTGCTTTTCAACTTGATTGTAGTTGTTTGTTAGAGCATATGAAAAATGCAAAGATTTTGTGGTCGAAGTAGGAATTCGCTTTGCTATTCTTCTTCTTCCGTTTTTGCATTCTGCATTTTTTTTTTTGTTTGATTCGAGCGTCCAATTCAGACATTCGGTCGCCAATTGAAGGCAAAATCATGCGCAAACTTGCAAACGTTCGAAACGTGCAAACGTGCAGGCGTGCGGGCAGCCCATGAACGAGGACAATCGTGGTGCTGCGACACAAAGACCCAGGAGATGGAGTGCCCAGGGGTGTGCACGACATACGGTTTTTTTTTTCTTCTTTTTTTGCACTGTCTATCTTTGTGGCAACTTGGCTCTATGTTGCTAGTACATAGTCCACATGGCTCGTGAGTTGTCGCCTTCTTATCCTTTGCTGGCAATGCCAAGTGAAAGCCAATGCATTGCAAATTCAGGAAAAAAATAGTGCCGACAGGGGGATTGGGTGGGGCTCAACGACCGATTTGGATCAATGCAATGCATCGGAGATTGGCTTGTTCGTTGCTTCCTAATTTCATTTTCTTTATCAACTTTATTGCATTCGTTTCATTCGGTGGTTGAAGTAGTGGCTCCTTTAGTTGTTTTCTTTTTTAGCTTTGGCAAAGTTTCGAGGGCACACTCGAGCACTTGCTGTTATAGTAGTTCCACATAAATGTGATAAAAAGCGCTGGATGAGTGAGGAGGTGAAAGTGAAGGTAATAAATATTTAGTTGATGTTTTTATTTTCCGAAATAAAGTCTATGGGAGGCAGCGTGGCACTGTCGCAACTTGCCACAGACGCTTTTATACTGCCACATGCATGTATTTCACTTTCATGACGCCAAAATAGTATGGAAAATATACAAAACTGTGCGATAAAAATGAAATTCCTTAGTGTCCTGAAGTCGGTTAGTCAGCGATGCATCGAAAAAAGATGAATTTGCATGAAGTGGAATTTAGGAAAGGCCCCAGTATCCAGCTGAAAATACCAAGTTGCCGCAACTGAAAGGAACTGAGACAGCAACTGTTTTCAAAATCCACTTTCTGGTAAATTTTTATCCCTCGTTGATTTATCGTTTTACTACTTAGTTTCCAGCTAAACATCGCCATCTTACCATACTCACTGCCGTTCCGTTTTGCTCATAAAAAATTTTTCGTTAAGCAATCAGAGTCCTTCATGAGCAAGTCGAGGAGTGGTGAATGGAAAGTGGCTAGTACTTAAGTGAAGGGAACAAGTTGCTCAAACAATAAATCGTGTATGCTTTTAGGATCGTAAGACTGATCTAGACTTAATCACTCGAGGGTTTGGATGTCAAGAATGATAATTGAGCATTGGGGTCCTTATAGTAATTCTCACTTAATCTCGTTATTTACCTTTGCTAGATATCGAGCAGAGAGTTACTCTTAATGGGCAATTCTGACTAAGTAAGTTGAAAGTCTTTTGTAAGGAAATTGAAAGATGGTAGGCAAGATAGTGAAAGTCTTACAAAAACTGGCTTGTCAACTTCAACAGACGCCATGGCCGTGTGATAAAAACACTGGCGTGCCATACGAGAGAACTGAGGTCGAGTCCTCGGGCAACGGAATTTTTCCCTTTTGTTTAAATTAAATTTTTGATTTATTTTTTTAATTTAATTTCCTTTTAACTTTAGTTTTTATTGTTTTGAAAAGGAAAATATATGCATAGTTTATATAACATAATTTTAGAAAATTTTTTATTCCACTATTGCTTTTAATTTTTTAAATTTAGTTTTTAGATTTATTTTTTTTTAAAAGATTTTTTTTATTTTCATTTAATAAAATTTTTAGAAACTTATATTTTTTATTTATTTTTTTAATTTAATTTCCTTTTAATTTTGTGTTTTTATTGTTTAAAAAAGAAAAAAGGTATTATTTATTTTTTTTTATTATTGTTTTTAATATTTATATTTAATTTTTGGATTAATTTTTTTTTTGAAAGAAAAATTTATTTGTTTTCTTAATTTTGTTTAATTTTTAGAAACTTTGTTTTTCATATTTTAAATTTAGCTTTTAGATTTTATTTAATTTTTTAATTTTCAGAAACTTATATTTTTTGCTGGTTTTTATGATGCGTTTTCCTCTTTTCAGTAAAATCTGTTTAGTATCAAAATTTCTTTGCTTTAAAAATATATTTTTTTATATTCATTATATTTTTAGGATCTTATTTTATTTTTTTTCGTTTTAAATAAATAATTTTTTTTCTTTTTTAATATACATACATATTTTCTTTTAGAGAAACATTTATATTTTTAAAATAAATCGATTTTTAGAAATTTATTTTATATATTTTTTTTAATTTGAATTTCTTTTAATTTTTTAGTTGCTTTTTTTCATAGAACAATATGTACATATACATATTTTAAATTGAATTAAAATTTTTGAAAACTTGTTGCTAAAAGACAAACAGAATAACGCTAAGACCTCCTCGTTAGCGGATCTTTCGATTAGGGCCAGTTTTTCAGTGCGCGCTTAAATCTGGCTGTGGTTTCAACTTAGTTTAAACGGGCTAGCTCGATTAGCCAGTCAAATGCCAGCGGGATGTTAAATATAAACGTGGTGTAAGTTTAAACTGGCAATGAAAAACGGGCCTTTAAGGCCCATCTACATAAAACTTTCGCGTTGGCTTTGGTGTTGGCGTTTGTTTGACAGATCGCGCGTTAAAAGTATGCTTGCTACAATGAACGAAAGATTTTTTGCCAGAATTGCCCTGTTAACCTCGTTTAGCCAAAGAGTGGACAGAGCTGGGATTCTTTTAAGTCAATTGAAGAAAAAAATTACCATTAATTATAATTTGTATTTTTTTAAGAAACAAAAAACACTATATATGTATGTGTGCGTGTATTTGAGCGCCTGAAATGCAAATTTAATGGCTTTTAAAGATTCAAATGTCGTTGTGGCCAAGTGTTGCCAACTGTCAGAGCGCATTTGTTAATTGGATTACAAGCGGCGAGTGCACTTGGCGCAAGCATGCGACACTTGACACTTCGTCGCCGAACTGTGTCACTGCGCACAATAACAGCAACAAAAAAAATAAACTTAAACAAAAACAACAACAAAAGCGAGATAAAATCAAAACATGGCACATATAGACACATTGCATGAGCAACTACATACATATGTAAGTGTGTGTGCGCGCGTTTATGTCAATGGAGGTGCTGGCGAGTAATTAGGTGCGAAAAAGCAGCCATTCTCGCATAAAATGTGATCGCATGCAGAGTAAATAGCACGCCATAACAAACATATGTATGCGCTAGTATGTGTGTAGAGATGTACATGCATACGTATGTGTTGTATTCGTATGTGCTTACGTATGTGTTTTACCAGGTCTATGTAAGTATGCTTGTTGGACGTTTAAAGTTAGTCAGTTTATTCTAAAATTTCCGCAGCTAATTTGCTGCACACACCGCATGCGAATGTATGTATGTATGTATGTATGTATGTGTAATTGTATGCATGTACTTCCCCAGTACAATAACGTAAATATTTCCATAGACAACCGCAGAAGTATGCGAATACATCAGTGGTACACACGGCTGCGGTGCGCGATGTTGCATTGTGGCACGTTTCAGCGCTGCATGCCACAAAAAAGTCAAAACAATAAAAGCCAAAAAGACAACAAAGCAAAAACTCGTTTGGAAAGCGGTGAAAGCAAATTGGAGCGCTCCAGTTTCTATACGCGCGCGCGCAAGGACGAACCGAACGAGGTGAACGCTAGGGCGCAAGTGAAAGCGCGCGTCCGCCCGTCAAGAAGTGAGGCAGTCAACCAAGCGCGCAACAGAGCGCCGTTGAGCTACCGAGAAACAAAGTAAGCTAACCAACGCGCTGCAACCGAATGTGTGTGTGTGCGTCTGTGTGTGTGTAGCTCGTAGCAACATCATAAAAGTGGCACAAGTCAACATGCACTCGCTACACTCACACACAAGCGCACACACTGGCGCGGCGCATGCACAAGCAGACAACAACGATATCGTTGCCAGGATATGCTGCAACTTTAATGTGACACACACACACACACACATATATACGCGCGCGCGCGCGCCATTCATTCGGTGACCGCGAAGCGCAATTCGCCACAACAGCGCAGCGCACGTTTGTGCAACATAATTTAAATTCAGCTATTGTGGCAAGCAACAACCGCCAAAGCCGCAGCAATAACAATGCCAACAACAATATTAACAATTGCATAGTTGCAATAACAATGTCAGCGCTATTACTGGGTATTTTGTTTACAAACAAAAACATTTTGCGCGGTGACAGCGGCAAGCGTGGCAAACAACAACAATAAAAATATAAACGGTGGAAACACCCGCACCGCGTTCGTTGTACATCGATCACGTGCCACGCCAGTTCCGGCATGTCACGATGAGATTACGATGGAAGCATTTACGCCGCCGAATTGTTGTTTGGGCACCAGCGCGCAATGTGGCATGCAACGCCCATATTTTGAATGGCAAGCTGCAAGTGTGGCCCACTCTCAAACAAGGTACTTCCTATCAAATATTATGTGGCACACATTTGCTGTCCTTTTGCCGCTCACCCTACTACCCTTGCGCTCGTATTGTCCATTCCCTTTGAATTTCCCTCCATTCATAGGAAACGGGCCCACAAATTCAGTTCGCCTTAAGCTGCAGCGGATGGTCAGCGGATGGATGTTTTGTGTTGGGCGCAAAAGGAAATGCCGTCGCGGTGGTGCGCCTCCAAATATGCCCGCATTTAGAACCGCCAGCAATTACAACTAAATGAGCTGCGGAAAAGGCGCTTTTGTTGTGAGACGCGATTTCCGCGTGGTTTCATTTTAATCACCCAAATTTATGAACGCCGGCGGTTAAAGGCAGAAGTGTACTTAAAATACAATGGAGGAGAAATAAGTTAGTGATGAAAATGACGATAAATTCCAACGGTGTTTTTGTATTGTAAGTTGCCTCCAAGAGTGTGTTGCATACGCACGCATAACTGGGGAAAGTGGGCGCATCGAAAAACAGTGCAACTAGTCGCACAACAATAAACACACACAGAATATTTTCTAAATATCGATTTGTTCTAAATTCAAGCTACAAAATTTTTGTTGTTGTGAAACTGTTAATCGCGAAGCAAACACCAAAAACCAGGCAGCAATCCAATGAATTTATTTCCGCTATTTAATTTTTTCCGCGCAAATATTTCCACAAATCTGCCTGCACTTACTAAATCCATAAGCGCTTTCATTAAACGCAATTTGTTTGCTTGAATCAAATATTAACCGAGTCTGCTGAATGCTGCCGTACAGTCTAGTCTAAGTAATACCGTTGCTGCGCCGCCCACATCCACATCCATACGCACAGATACCAGCATCCTATTTGTTTAATTGTCGGTTTGTTTAGCTGTCTAACCGATCGCCTAATGACGCCGTTAAAATAATTTGGAATTGATATTTTGCAATTTATGAGGTGGAAATGTGTGAGTAAATGAGTGAGTGGGGCGAGTGAGGAGTATGATATATGTACATACATATGTATGCATGTATTTGTGAGTTCGTGTGTTGGGCAGGTGGCACACACATTTAACACATTCCATTCGATGAGTTTAATGATGAGTGGAATATTATCGATGCACGCTCGGGGAATATGTAAAAAAGTAGGACCACGCATCCCTTGAAAATCGATGGATTTCCATATGCACAACCAAATATATGAAATCCCCGCTACTTGCTGCATTTGCGGTTTACCAGCGATACTAGGCGCATTCACGCAGTTTGATAGTGGAGTGAGGGAGGTAAAAGGTAAGGGGTTGGTTGGTGCTAGGCAGCTGCAAATGTATTTGATGAGTATAGGGACCCCGCTGCACTTACATACAAACACGCATACATCCTTATACAATCTAGGCAGCAACATGTTAACGCATGACATAGATAGAGATGTAGGAAACTTGTTGGTTTTTGCATTTTGTTTGTTGGTTTTGTTTTTTTCGTTTACCATCGGTCGCTGCTGCGGGCGCCCAACAGACCACCTACTTATGCACAAACATTGATAAAAGCTTGCATTTGTGTAAGTCCACATTTATGTTTTTATGAAAGAGTATGTAATTTCACTAATTATGCTGCTGGCTTAATTAGGATTCTGTGGTTGCATGCCGCAAGCGCACACCCCCTGCAAACACATACTATGTACATCGTATGTATGTGTGTCCATATTGCAAACGCCCAAAGCATGCCGATAGCAATTGAGGGTGTGCCAGAAGCTACATATATTTGTATGCAGATTGGATGTACTTATTTTGTATCTATGGATGTATGTGTGTATGTGAAATTGTTTGTTTGCCTAATGAGTGCACTTCAATGTAAATGCGATTCATTGTTAATTATGTATTTTGTGCAATATTCACAGGGCGTTGGTTGGGCAGCGTTTTCAGTTAAAAACAAATTTGCGGTGGGAGAATAGAGCAAATTTTTCGATTGTCCAAAAATAATGTAATCACAATTTGCGTGAACGAACGTTGTTTGTTTAGTTGCACGTTGGCCATGTATGTTTGAATTAGCAAATATTTATTTGGGCTTCATTTAAAACATTTCGGAAATATGCATTTGGGTGTACGCAGTGCAGAATAAACACAAGGAACACTTCATTACTGGTTACTTTTTTAATTAAAAACTTTGCAATTGTGAGAAAAATTGGTACTGAATGTTTAGTTTATAGTCCAATTTCGTATCAGTGACAAACACTTTTTTAAAATTTAAACTTTTTCATATATTTTTTTGTAATAAAAACTGTGACAAGAATTTGTCACTGATACAGAATAGAGCCGTCAGTGAGTGTACCATTGTAAGGAGAACGAGAAGAGGGAGAGAGAGAGAGAGATATGTATATATCGTAGTATTCATATGTACGTGAATTACGATTGCTATAAGTTAGAATATTTGAAGGAGAGCGGGGCGGGAAGGGGTGGCCTCATAAAAATGACCAGAAAAAATTTGGCCATCATGCAGAGAATAATATCAAGGAACTGAGAGCGGAAAACAGATAGAGAAAACCAAAAAAATCTGCTTGATTGAAGCCTAATCGATACGTCAAAGCCATTGTTAGAAGATTTTATTCGAAACCTTAACTAGGCTGTAAGAGCATGCGAGGCACAATGATTGAGTAAAGCTCTGGAAGTGCAGTCATATTTTATGAAATAAATTTTTTGTTTGTTTTTATATCAGAAATAAAATAAAAAAGATTTAATTTTGTTAATTTTTGGATCAACATTACATATACATATGTAATTACCAACTTTGTGAAAGTTTCTTTATTTTTTGAGTAATTCATTTCATTACGCCAGATCAGCCAAATCACCCACAGTGTTTCGTGCCCTTTCACGCTACGTCTGTTGCTGATATTTCTGAAAATTGCCTGATTGCTGCATTTCCTGTAACGGAATTGCTACGTCCATCGTCAGGGAAACATTTAAGTGAATGACCGGTTGGGTTCTCTTGTTACTCGTATTTTCTATGCTCTTATGAATCCAGACCTAATAAAGGTGAGCAGTCTTAGACACAGTCAGCGTTTCGTAAATTTTTTACAATCTAAAGACATAGCTTTGATCGATGCCTGACTATTGATTGGATAAGCTCCGCTGCTTTTCGTATAGCCGAAATCTCTGCTAAAAGAATATTTATATTATCAGACAATTTGAAAGATCAACAGATGTCAAGTTTCGAACAACAAATAACAAAGTTAGAGCTCTCCATCTTAGAACCATCTCTAAAAATGTGCGAGCTATTTTATTATGACAACAAAGCATGGCTTATGGCAGTTGTGAGAGCCATATTCTTACCTATATATAAGATTTGAATCGTGTGAACGAAGATCTTTTCAAACATAGGCCTTCTCTTCTTAGGTAAAAGTATGAGTGACGTCAAATGACTCTCCCTGCGGCTCAAAATTAGCTTTTTATGCTCATTTAATCGACCTTACCAGGTGTCCCAATAATATGTGGATCACCTTAATGCGAGTATTTTTTACAAATTTTCCGCTTTTTTCCTCAATCGCATATTTGGGGGCATAACCATAAAACATTTTAATTTGCGAGTAAATATTGTTACATCGCTCGCAATTGCTCTTGAGTGTGAAATTACGTGTAGAAATTTTTATTACAAAAACACTATCTATCGACAATTTGCATACTCGTACATACATATGTATGTATGGGTATATGCAGCTCAGGCGGATGGACAGACGCGTGAGCCACCGCATTTGGTATTCCAAGGCGTGCATTCGTCATAGAATTGCGCACAATTTCGAATTGAATTGAATGGAATTAAAATTGGAATTGGAATTGGAATAAAATGAAATGAAATGCGCACTCGTATGCCGATCCATCAATGTAAATATGTATGCACATAGTACAATGTAGTGCATGCGCATTTGTATGTACGTTCTGATGCATATCAATAAACAAGTAATGAATATCTGAGAATCGCATTGAGTGCTCTCTGTATGCGGAAAGTATTCCCAGTTGCCGGTTGGGGCAACAGCTGCAGGCTGCGAGATCGCTGCGAACGGCAGTCTAAAGTCTACATGCGAGCTA
>NW_023458566.1:20186933-20192512 GCF_013731165.1 Rhagoletis pomonella | reverse complement strand
ACATTTATGTGGAACTACTATAACAGCAAGTGCTCGAGTGTGCCCTCTAAACTTTGCCAAAGCTAAAAAAGAAAGCAACTAAAGGAGCGACTACTTCAACCACCGAATGAAACGAATGTACAAATAACCACAAACGAATGCAATAAAGTTGATAAAGAAAATGAAATTAGGAAGCAACGAACAAGCCAATCTCCGATGCATTGCATTGATCCAAATCGCTCGTTGAGCCCCACCTGATCCCCCTGTCGGCACTATTTTTTTCCTCCATTTGCAATGCATTGGCTTTTACTTGGCATTGCCAGCAAAGGATAAGAAGGCGCGACAACTCACGAGCCATGTGGACTATGTACTAGCAACCAAGAGCCAAGTTGCCACAAAGATAGACAGTGCAAAAAAAGAAGAAAAAAAAACCGTATGTCGTGCACACCCCTGGGCACTCCATCTCCTGGGTCTTTGTGTTGCAGCACCACGATTGTCCTCGTTCATGGGCTGCCCGCACGCCTGCACGTTTGCACGTTTCGAACGTTTGCAACGTTGCCTTCAATTGGCGACCGAATGTCTGAATTGGACGCTCGAATAAAAAAAAAAAAATGCAGAATGCAAAAACGGAAGAAGAATAGCAAAGCGAATTCCTACGTCGACCACAAAATCTTTGCATTTTTCATATGCTCTAACTTGCCAGAGCAACACAAACAACTACAATCAAGTTGAAAAGCAGATTCGGATACAAATGCCAAAGCCGTTGGGTGCTGCCATTGCTATTGTTGTTGTAGTTGCTGCAACCGATATATTTGTTAGAGCGCAGCGCGGTTGGAAGCGAATTGAGTTACAAAACACACAAACGACAGCGCCGATTGCAAATGGCAATTGCAAAGAAATTTCAAAATTCAATTCAAATGTCATGTTTTAGGCGGGGCGACGATTGCTAAACGTCGACCCTGACACCACGCCATACCGGCTCGAAATGGCCGAGCTGCCATCGCACATAGCCAATGTGTAGCTGGAAAAGTAAAAAACAGTCGTACATACATATGTATGTATGTATGTATAGAACTGTGTATGTGCTGCACTTGGCAGCCAGCGTCCGAATGGAGGTCACGCAGCTTTGCCTTTCCCAGCGTCGAAGGATGTGGACGACCGAGCGGACTTTGCTTTCATGTAAGCTTGACAGCTGCCCACCAATGCAGTCCATACAATTGCAGGTAAGCTAAGAGAAAAAAAAATAGGGCTTGTTGCGGTAAACATGCCACAAATGTTGCCAAACACTGACTGCAATTAAATGAGTAAAATGTATGCGTGGAAGAGACCAGTGGGCGGCATGACTTGGACACGCAAATCCCATTGAGCATCGCAGTGAAACGAAAAGATAATTCTGCCATTTCCTCTGCTCAGCCTCCTGGGATTCTACTCATTTTAAGTTATTCGTATTCGATGGAAGTTTGCCCGATAATAAGTTACCTGTCTGATAAGCATTTATAGGAAGTCCAGAAGAGGTGACCTCTAACAATAGTTAGTTTTAGACCATGGTCTGACTGCATCACCAATGAGCGAAATATAAAGTTTTTTCTTTGCTTTCTTTTCTGCGTCTGGACAAAATTAGTTGTTTCACTTGCTTCTTGGATAGATTAGATCAGACTGGGTAGCCAATGCGTAGCTACGCGAACCCTTAAAGGTCCTTCGCGTTACTGGCAAAACTAGGACAAAATCACTCGGCTAATCTCTGGAACCAAGAGCAATATGTACAGCCACCAAAGTCCTTTAGGCTAACTGTAATATTTAATTTGTTTCACCCCTTTTACCCAGCTGCCTTGAACTGCGGTACAAAACCTACCAAGAGACTAAGCCACAGCTTGCTCATTCGTTTCACATCTCCTGCTAATTTTAGCTTTGCTCAGAGCCAACTTAAGAGCATGTGGAACCAACGAGCTCTGCACTATTCGTGCACCAACTAGTAGTCCAGCGTCCTCTCTCTCGATGGATAGAAGAAACTTTGTCAGCTTGTGATCTTATGCTCTGCACATAATTCTAGACACCTTGCAGCTGTATTTTTTGGTCCAAACCTTCTCTGCCTGCAGGATCGTAAACAGGTCGCTTAATGCCATATGGTGCAATTGGTGCACCTTCCGCTGGCTAGATTTTCGAAAGAGCACCTCCATTGACCGGTGTATCTCAATCCAGGCGTGTGATTTAGAGACTAACGTCTCTCCCACACTTTTTGATAATTTTTTCTCCGAGAACCGCAGATATCTTCGTAACTCAAATTTCGCCTTTTACTACAAACTAAACTTTTTAAACAAAGTTCATCCAGCTCTGCCTAATTATTAAAATCAAAATATGCATATATGTAGATATATATGAAAATAAACTTTTAAAAGTGAAGTTCAAATAACCATATTCATGTGGAATTTCCGTTTGTCCAATTAAAATTTAAAAGCACTTCAGAGAAATGAGGACTCCAACCGCTGACGCAAACGTGCCAACTCATTCCCATTTCACTCTTCCGGCCAAGGTTAAGTGCTTGCTGCCATTTATTATTTACGCCTCTCCGGCATTTCATAAAGAGTTGTTTTCGGCCTTATTTTTTCTTCATTTTTCCTTACGCTATATATGTATGTGTACACCGAAAAATCGCAATGTGATGGTCATGTTGCAACTCAAGTGTGGACGCAGCCTGCCACTGCATACGGAGAGACCTTTTTCAACAAATCATGCAAATCTCACAAAGGACTCAACTAGAGCATTTCGGTGTAATTTGCTTTATTTGCTGTTTGCTTCTTTTGCTTCTTTTTGTCGTTAGTACTTCGTTGTATGCTGCTTGAGCGCAGCTGGCCTATGCGCCTATATGTATGTATGCCAAAGTAATGGCGCCATATAGGGGCCGCGTGCTACTTACTCGTACTGCAGTGACATTTGGAAGCACTCCAAAAATAAAAAAAAATAAAAATAATAAAAATGTGTGAAAATAGTTACTGTCGGTGCAGGCGAAATGGCGCTAAATGCGCTGCACTCGCACGCACACACACACACGCGCACACAATCACACGTCAAGCAACAAATACGTGCGCCTGCTAGTTAGACAAATGGAAAAACATTCTCTCCCCCATAGTCGCACAAACGCACCTTGACACCAATTGGCGCCAGGCAGCAGACAGTTTTTGCGCGCGACACTTTTTCTACTTATTTTTAACACTTATTTCTTTCTCTTTCTTTCTGTTTGCTTTAGTGCGTGTGCGTGTGCGTGTGATATTTCAATTTGCGAACAAATAGTTGCGTCCACCACCCACTCCCCCCTCGCCAGTGCTTTTTTTTTGTGGCAAAAACTTAACTGTACCAGCAGCAAAGTGCGATAGTGTTGAAGATTTCAATGTGTTGTTGCTTTTATATTCTCTTCTGATACTACTGATGGCAGCCCAAATCGCACGAATGTCATTTGTTTTTTTGTTTTTTTTTTGTTCTCACAGAACAGCTGGCATTCGTCTGTCTGGCACTCGAGGACAAAATATTTCACTTTTCCATACATTCAATAGTTTTTCTGAAATCAGGAAATTTACATATTTTAAATTTTCTCTTGAAAACCTTAGGAGGCGAAGGGGAGTGGAAAAAGAGGGATGTTAATACCCGATTGGAGTTGTTCGAGCTTAATATCTCGGTTGGGTTCACGAGGAAGTCCACTACCACCTGTAGGCGGTGTCCATTACGAGCCGAGAAACTTCTTTTATCTTTTGGAGAATTTCCCAATTTTTCTTCTATGAGGTTGGTTCGATGTTCAAACTTTTTGTTGCGTACTGACCCCGTGAGATCCCGCCCGGTGAATCCATTTTGTGTTATGTCACATATAGAAGTAACATTCGTATATAAGACCCATGTATGGTTAATGCTGCATTAAACTAAGGAACCTCGAATTTCGTCACATAAAAGACTTTACGAATTTAAGTAAACGTAGTGGTTTTTTATCGCTTGCCCAGAAACTTCATTATTGTTCTACAGACGGCAGGACAGCTACGGAAAACTTTTTTTCCGCTTCCGGTGAGTTGCAGCTACGACGGGAAATGTTGTGTTCCAGTCTTTTCCACCTTTTATTTGGGATTTTTAGCGGGTGCCAAGAAATCTGTCATAAAAGACTTTTTTCCCTATAATATCCAGGGCCAACCCATCCTGAGCCACCTCGTCTGGCATGAATGTGAGGTCCCATGTACCCGCCTGGCTGTGATCAAGACCTGGGTTGAAGTATTGCAGAGTGTGCCCATGCCCATAAAATGCCTATTCCACAAGCCTAGTTCTCTCAGCCTCAATAAACTCAGTGAAGCAGGCAAAGCCAAGCCAAAGATCAGATTATAGCCTCCGTTGGACAAAATTTATATATCTTATATTGATAGTTCGACTCATCAACTTTACACAAAGCCTACGAAGAGACGCATGCAATAATTGAGCAGATAAGCATCTTCCTCATTCCTGGGATGAGACCATTATGTAATCGCAATCTCCAACTAGCATTTTCTTGCTGGAGCACCAAAGAGCTCACGTTATGAGCATTTTCCCGGCTGGGGCAGAAACATAATCGCGTTATATTTTTAAATGAAGCGCATGAAATGGTCTAACTGTGTTTTCTAAAAATCCCGCCAAGATTCCCACTCGCTGCACGATGAAGCTAGATTTCACCTTATACAGCGTGAGAATCTTTGGCTATAACGTTCTGTGACAATTCCCTCCCTATAGATCTACAGAAAATGCTGACTCAAATGGCCCACCATTTTTTCAAATCATCTGTGTTTCGATACAAGGTGAATTCGTCCTTCTAGAGCGAAAATACTTCTATCGAATTTATTTTGGAACGAGTTTCCGTCGGAACTTGTCAATTTTGATTTGGAGGCAAACCGGTCTCGGCGATGTGTCATCTTCAGTGTCATGTTTAGCTCAGAGAACTCATTCCAAAATATATCATATACAAACCCTGTCGGAAACGACAACAACCAAAGAGAAAATACTCCTATCTACTTGATTGTCTTGTAATTATTAAATTTTCCTAAATTTTTGTATGCTACAAAATTTTTCTCTGTATAATAAAGAACCGGCGATGATATCACCTTTTATTTTAAATACCTTCAAGGAAAGTATGGAACGTTTCCTTCGCCATGCATGCCATGGACAGCGAGCAGGAAAGTTGTTCAATAATAACATCGCATTTGACATAGCGAAATTAACTGTCCAAAGTAAGGGAAATTTGTCCATGCTTCTTAGAAAACTGTACAGCATGCATGGTGGAATGTTTCTCTTTCCTACAGGGTATGAACATCAACTCAATATTTTCAGGTTTTTATGAGTACTTCAACTCTGATTTCAAATAAATGTATGTATAAAAATATGCCAGGCGGATATCGGCTATTCATATATACATTGAATGCGATTGAAATAACAAAAACAAAAAAAAAACACGCTTGAGCGCATTTCAACTTAAATATCAGCCAAATAAAAAACGTTTTATTGCAGCGAATATCCATATTGGGATTTCGCAATAAAAATCGATTAATATCATTTTTTTTAACGACCGACAATTAAAGCTTGAATGGAGCGCATAGAAG
>NW_023458566.1:20184078-20186833 GCF_013731165.1 Rhagoletis pomonella | reverse complement strand
TCAAGCGTGTTTTTTTTTTGTTTTTGTTATTTCAATCGCATTCAATGCATATATGAATAGCCGATATCCGCCAGGCGTATTTTTATACATACATTTATTTGAAATCAGAGTTGAAGTACTCATAAAAACCGGAAAATATTGAGTTGATGTTCATACCCTGTAGGAAAGGCAAACATTCCACCATTCATGCTGTACAGTTTTCTAAGAAGCATGGAAAAATTTCCCTTGCTTTGGACAGTTAATTTCGCATTTGACATACGATGCCATTATTGAACAACTTTCCTCTTCGCTGTCCATGGAATGCATGGGGAAGGAAACGTTTCACACTTTCCTTGAAGGTATTTAAAATAAAAGGTGATATCATCTCCGCTTCTTTATTTTACAGATACAATTTTTTTAGCAAACAAAATTTAGGAAAATTTAATAATTACGAAACACTCAAATCAATAAAGGTATTTTCTCTTCGGTTGTTGGTGTTTCCGACAGGGTTTGTATATGATGCATTTTGGAATGAGTTCTCCGAGCTAAACATGACACTGAAGATGACACATCGCCGAGACCAGTTTGCCTCCAAACCAAATTTGACAAGGTCCGACGGAAACTCGTTCCAAAATAAATTCGATAGAGGTATTTTCGCTCTAGAAGGACGAATTCACCTTGTATCGAAACACAGATGATTTGAAAAAATGGTGGGCCATTTGAGTCAGCATTTTCTGTTGATCTATAAGAAGGGAATTGGCATACAACGTTATAGTCAAAGATTCTCACGCTGTATAAGGTAAAATCTAGCTTCATCTTGCAGCGAGTGGGAATCTTGACGGGATTTTTAGAAAACACCGTTAGACCATTTCATGCGCTTCATTTAAAAATATAACGCGATTATGTTTCTGCCCCAGTCGGGAGAATGCTCATAGCGCAAGCTCTTTGGTGCTCCAGCAAGAAAATGCTAGTTAGAGATTGCGATTACATAATGGTCTCATCCCAGGGATGAGGCAGACGCTTATCTACTCGATTATTGCATGCGAGTCGTCGTAGGCTTTGTGTAAAGCTGATGAGTCGAACTATCAATATAAGATATATAAATTTTGTCCAACGGAGGCTCTAAACGTGGCATGTTGTTGGCGCAAAAACCTGCTTCACTGAGTTTATTTACGCTGAGAGAATTGGACTTGTCGAAGAGCATTTTATGGGCATAGGCACACTCTGTAATACTTCAACCCAGTTCTTGATCACAGCCAGGCGGGTACATGGGACCTCACATTCATGCTAGATGAGGTGGCTCAGAACGGGTTGGCCCTGGATATTATAGGGGAAAAAAGTCTTTTATTACAGATCCCAAATAAAATGTGGAAGAGACTGGAACATAATATTTTCCATCGTAGCTGCAACTTACCCAAAGCGGAAAAAACAGTAGAACATATTTTTCGTAGCTGTCCTGCCGTCTGTAGCACAAGAATGAAGTGTCTGGGCAAGCGATAAAAAACAACTACGTTTACTTAAATTCGTAAAATATTGGATGTGACGAAATTTGAGGTTCCTTAATTTAATGCAATACGAATCTTATATGGGTCTTTTATATTGTTGTGACTTCTATGTGACATAACACAAAACGGATTCACCGGGCGGGATCTGACGGGGTCAGTACGCAACAAAAAAGTTTGAACATCGAACCAACCTCATAGAAGAAAAATTGAGAAATTTACAGGTATCCAGGCAGGTATTTATGCCACAGTCTCCAAAAGATAAAGGAAGTTTCTCGGCTCGTAATGGACACCCCCTACAGGTGGTAGTGGACTTCCTCGTGAACCCAACCGAGATATTAAGCGCGAACAACTCCAATCGGGTATTAACATCCCCCTCTTTCCACTCCCCTTCGCCTCCTAAGGTTTTCAAGAGAAAATTTAAAATATGTAAATTTCCTGATTTCAGAAAAACTATTGAATGTATGGCAAAGTGAAATGTTTTGTCCTCGAATGCCAGACAGACGATAGCCAGCTGTTCTGTGAGAACAAAAAAAAAAACAAAAAACCAAATGACATTGGTGCGATTTGGGCTGCCATCAGTAGTATCAGAAGAGAATATAAAAGCAACAACACATTGAGATCTTCAACACCATCTCACTTTGCTGCTGGTACAGTTAAGCTTTTGCCCAAAAAAAAAAAAGCACTGGGGGGAGTGGGTGGTGGACGCAACTATTTGTTCGCAAAGTGAAATGTCACACGCACACGCATACGCACTAAAGCAAACAGAAAGAAACAGAAAGAAATAAGTGTTAAAAATAAGTAGAAAAAGTGTCGCGCGCGCAAAAACTGTCTGCTGCCTGGCGCCAATTGGTGTCAAGGTGCGTTTGTGCGACTATGAGGGAGAGAGAATGTTTTTCCATTTGTCTAACTAGCAGGCGCACGTATTTGTTGCTTGACGTTTGATTGTGTGCGTGCGAGTGCAGCACATTTAGCGCCATTTCGCCTGCACCGGCAGTAACTATTTTCACACATTTTTATTTTTTATTTCTTATTTTTTTGGTGTGCTTCCAAATGTCACTGCAGTACGAGTAAGTAGCACGCGGCCCCTATATGGCGCCATTACTTTGGCATACATACATATAGGCGCATAGGCCAGCCTAGGCGCACAAGCAGCATACGACGAAGTACTAAATAACGACAAAAAGAAGCAAACAGCAAATAAAGCAAATTACACCGAAATGCTCTAGTTGAGTCCTTTGTGAGATTTGCATGATTTGCTGAAAAAGGTCTCT
>NW_023458566.1:20178551-20183978 GCF_013731165.1 Rhagoletis pomonella | reverse complement strand
GTTATCATAGCCGTTAACATTTTACTTATGAATGCAGAACAACATGCCTTGTGTACATATCTATATACGTACATATGTACATACTCAGATTGTAGACGCATTAATTCCGTAAACAATTTAGGTCTTGAATTGGCAATAAAACAATCATTAGGGATATTAAAAACCATTTTGGAATACAAAATAAGATTGCTCACTGATAATCGAAATTTGGGTACTTGGTATAATGAATTGCAGAACGATAAAGAAATGAGGAAGAAAGGGCAGAAATGCAGGTTGAATTATATGTATATTTAAAAGCTATTTTTGATGGATTTTACTCAGAATATTGTAATACTATTTCTTAAATTATTTAATATTATCAAAAGAATAAGCATATTTTAAAAAGATTTATTACAATGAGCGATTTTCAACCTGATTTTCAATACAAATCTTTAATTTGTACCAAGGCTGATATTTAAAAAAAAAATATCTCAGTAATCTTTATCATCGAAATAATTTCGAATAGAGTTGTAATCGTTCTTTTAATGCAATCGTATACGAACATTATTGAAATATACATACATACATACATATGTATATGTATATTAGACTGCGTCAAATAAAACGACAACTTTTCAGCCCCCTATTCACTTTTCAGTGAGCGCTCGCAAAAATAAGATTTTTTAATGAAAACAATTTTTTCCGCTATTTTTTTTTAAATGAACAACTAAATACATATAACAAATAAAAACAAACAATCTTATAGCCCATTCAATTCTAGTATAATAAGTGCAAGTTTGAAGTAGCAAGAACTTGCCGTTGGTTTTTGTCAAA
Organism: Rhagoletis pomonella; assembly: GCF_013731165.1. Classification (NCBI taxonomy): domain Eukaryota; kingdom Metazoa; phylum Arthropoda; class Insecta; order Diptera; family Tephritidae; genus Rhagoletis; species Rhagoletis pomonella. The sequence continues at coordinate 20,183,165 of NW_023458566.1, read as the reverse complement.
TTTTTTTTGTTTAATGTTTCATTCAATTTTTTCCAGGGACCGGGAACGCGTTCCAGTTTTATTTAGTTCTGCATGGGAACAAATTGTAATGTCAAGAACGTTCCCAAAAAAAGAACCAACGGAGAACAAAAGTGTTGAGAAGCAGTTTGAACGGGAACGAAATGAGAGCTAAAGATTTGGGACCGTTTCCGTAAAGAACAGAATGAGAACAAAATTTTCAGAAATGTTTCCAATGAGAACAAAGTGAGAGCGAAAGCAACGAGATCGTTTTCACGGAAGATCAAATAAGAACAAAAGTCTGGGGAACGTTCTGCTAGAGAACAAATGTTTTCAAAACTTCACGTTAAGAATGAGAGGGGTGGCTGTGTGTTTGGATGAAAAATCGTTTCAATGAGAACGACGACTGCTAATTGTAAGCCAGAGGAAGTCTGAGTCATTTGATCCCCAAGATCGTTTATCATTAGCGTAAACTGCCCATTTATGGAAACATTTTTATTTTTTTTTGTGCAGGAAAAGTTCGTGTTTTGAATTTTTCGTTGACTTAATTTGCATAAAATCTTTCAGTCCTTTTTTGATTAGTTTTACTATTCTAAATTTTCAAACTAATGAAAGCTCACCTCCATTCTACATGAATAGTTCAGAGAAGATTTGTTCCCGCTTCGTTCTGTCAGAAAGTTCCCAAATTGTTCTTCGAGAGAAAGTTCCTTAGACTTGTGTCCCCATTTAGTTCTATTCCAAAAAGTTGCGGAGACTTTTCTACACATTTCGTTCACTTATAAATGTTTCCGAAAGTATTGTTCGCATTTTTTTGTTCTCTTTGGAAAAGTTCCACAGGGTTTGTTTTTATATAAAAATTCCCATTGAGGGTGTGAAAAAAGTTTAGACTACATGTATTTTTTTGTTAAAAAAAAAATGGTATTTAGAACTGCCCAAGGCCTACGAGTTGTCAATGTATTTTGTAAGGGGAAGAACACTTTGTTTCGTAGCAGTGGTATATAATTCTTGAAAAGTTCAAGTGGCATACACAAATCTGGTAATAGTGGCCATACTGACCGAAGGGGAAAAGATAAAGAAAAAAATTGGAATGAATAAAATGTTGATATCTCCATTCTTCAAACTGCTGCGGGAGTAACTAGCTATGCTAGAAGCTATATATGGGATCCAATCAGTGAGTTTCCAAATTGTATCTTGTTATAAGTTTATATATGTACATATATGGTAGTGCATACATATGTACATATGTACCTATATGAATATTTACATAAATAAATTTTTCCCAGTACTCAAGGATATGTATTATTGTGCTTTTCTCATGATTAAATAAATGCATCATACATACATACAGGCATACATATTTACGTACGGTCATATGTAAATACATAAATAAATGCCTGTACATCATATTCCTGCATAGCATTTGTATAATATTATTTCTAGCATTCTTTAAGTCACTCATTGTTTACGAATAATTGATACAAAATGCTTTGTCAGCCAGTAGTTCTTCGAATAATGAGGCATCCGCCCAGAAATTCTAAGAATAAAGCAGCTGTTGTTCGCTTCAATTCCGTCTTATTGAGCTTTGAGAGTCACTTTGCTTTTGTCCAATATTTACTTTCACGAGTAAAAAAAATATTTTAATGTAGGGATTTTTTTTTTTTTTTTTTTTTTTTTTGTATGTACATATGTACATAATAATTAATTGAAATAATTTAATTGGGTTCCTTTACTAGGTTTTCCTTGTTTAAGCATTTATTTGCTTCTTAGAACAGCAGAACATCTCATTACAGTGCTTCATTAAATTCCACTATTGTTGATGGCAGCTTAAGTAGCATTAAGCATTTTTTGTTGTCCGAAAATATAAGTAATACATATTTAACTTATCTACTAAGTATTATTGGCCTTCTCTTATTTAATATCCCATATGCTACTTACTGCCCACTGTCGGTGAGTTGTATACATATGAACAAATAATCACATTACTGCTCTTCCAATTATCACTTGCTGATGTGTACATATTAGAGTTGGGCACTTTAGTTCTTTTGAGTGAACCGTTCACTTTTAGTTCGTTCACATTACTAATTCTTTCGGTTATATAGTTCATTTAGTTCAATTGGCAAATACATTTACATATCGACAACTGCCCTGCAAACCATTTTTTCAGAGTATTGTGAATCGTAAAGAATTTTTAAAGAATTCGGAAAGATCCCATCCGATTTTTTGCCGAATTTTCTAAAATGAAATAAATTACGCACACTTACATTCTTTTACGAAATTTCGGAAGAGAATCGGTAAAGAAATGAAAATAATGCTGCTATGAGAAGAATTTCTTGCAGACTTTTTTCAGAATTTTCTTTATTTTTCGTACAGAAATCTCTTTACGAGTTCGTGTCAACCACTTCATATAATTTTGTTTGAAGATTCGGAAAAAAAATCGTTACAGAAATCAGATACTCCTAAAGATTTCGTTAAGATTTCGGGAATTTCGGTTTGCAGGGTGAGTGGAAGATCGACCTATCTCGGAATACTTTTCAAGAACACCGTATTTCAGAACTCGGCTCAAAAATGGCCTATTTCAGCCGCCGATTCAAAAACGCCCTATCTCAACATATTTTCAGTTGGCATAGGTCGTTCGTAAACCAAATTCTGAGATAGGGCGTTCTTCAAACATTCTTCAATAGGGTATTTTTCAATCAAATTCTAAAATAGGACGTTCTTGAAAAGTTTTCTGAGATAGGGCGCTTTGGCACTGGCTGCCGAGATACATATGTACATTGGTCGATCTTCCACTCAGGTGTAGATATGTTATTTTAAACGGTTATTTTTACTATCATGCATATTACATGCAAAACAACAATTTTGATAACTTGAATTTACATACACAAAAAACGTACATAAATATGTTTTCGTATAAATAAAAATACAAATAATTGAGATGAACTAGTTCTTTAGTTCATTTAGTTCAAGACCTATCCAAGCCTAGTACATATGTATGTACATATATGGTTACATATGTACGTACATATATACATATGTACATATTCACCTACATAAATGTTATGCTTCTAGCATCGCACTCGTAGACGACAATGAAATCTCCATTTTCATTTAATGCTTACTTTGCTATTTTTGGTAAATGTCTTCTATTCTATTTCTATATGAAATGTGCATACATACATACATACATATATTTGCGCACCGTTGAATAGATTGTCGTGCTTCAACTATAATCATCTTCTCCTCAGATGATGTCATTCTCAAATAAATTAATTAATGGAATTGGAAACTGATTGATGCTTTAAATAGCTATGCACATATATACATACATACATATTTACATTAGGGTGCATCAGCAAAAAAGTTGCAGTTTTTGCACCGGAATTATAAAATTTATTATATTTTAAGACTTCCGACAAAATATTTCGGAAGAATACTAAGAATAACGTGAGCTCAACCGAATCGAAAATGCCTCCAAAAATTGCATTAGTTTGTTTCCGGTAATACAAATTTTTAAACATTTTTATGCAGAACTATTAAGCTTAAGTTCTTCTATCATCTGTGGTGATTTTTGAGAAAACATATCTTTAAATATTAATTTTATTTATAAAAGACTTTAATTTTTGGAGGTATTTTGAGATGGCTGCAGTTCACGTAAATCTTAATATTTCTCAAAAATATTTTAGCTGAAGTCTTAAAATTTAATAGATTGTATAATTTCGATGAAAAAAAAACAAATATTTTGTTTTATGGAGGTCGGTGCATCCTAATTATTTTTACCCGCACCTCTTTCTTCATATAAAATATGCTGAGTGTGGCTGTAAGTAAGACTGATTTTACATCCACTTCAGCTGAACTTGAAGTTAACAAAAATTTTGTTGCTACTGATGTCATTTTTAACCGACTTTAAAAAAAAGGAGACGATTATTAGTTCGTCGGAATATTTTTTATTTTTTTATTTTATTTTTTTGTTTATATATCTCACCGCATAATTTTGGACCAAAATGGCCAATGGTCTGATCAAAACTGATCTCATTCTCGGTTGGCCAGGAATACCTCCAGAGTAGGCTTACTTGTGCTCCAGAGCACAGCCACAGTATAGATAACTGGAATAGAGGAAAATATTTGCGATTTAAAAAATGTACCACCTTCGCACAACTGCTCAAAAATATGTGGTTCAAATTCTAAGCCTAGTCAGTGAGAAAACAATTCTCTATAATTCTATGCGTTTTTGTCTTTAGTTTATGTTTGTGTATTTTTATAAAAAGGTTCCCAAAAGCTGGTTCCTAACTGATTTCAAAATTACCCCTAGTATCTCAGGAAATTTGCAAATCGTTGGCCTCACTTAAAAAATAAATTACTTACAATTCGAAAATGTGTCGTCGATTTAAGTTTCTGATTCAAGCTTCTGGACTTGTATAAAATTTATAACAATTTCCCAGCTTATTTTTACTAATAAACTTACAAATCGCCTGTCACTGCGCATGAATCCTCGACTTGCCAACAATAAAGTGCCGGCATGAGGCTTACAACTTGCAACGATGCAACCACAAGGAAGCGCAAATAAATTACTTTTGTGCAACGTTAACTTTACAACGGTAAAGCTAATCTTTTAATGCC
>NW_023458566.1:20176714-20178451 GCF_013731165.1 Rhagoletis pomonella | reverse complement strand
GAAGAGAACTTGGATAATAAAACCTACACACACTAACTTTTCGTTGACTCTAGAACCGCTTTTGACAGCACGAATAGAAGCTGTCACGGGCATAGCATTTATGTAGGTCTTTGCGAATTGATAGAGACTCCATCGCGCCTATCGAAACCAACCAACGTTTTGTACAAGGCGATTCACTTTCGTGCTAGCTCTTCAATCTGATGCTGAAAAGCGTTAAACGAGCTATCAATCTGAATCGCAACGAAAGTAGACTAGAAAGGTATTCAAGAGCTTTGTCTACATGGAGTTTAGCACGGAAGTAAGCTTGAAAATCAAGCTAAGAATAATTCTTGCCAACAGGAGCTATTTTGGGAACAGCAGAGATCTATCTCTCTCTTCTCTGTAAGTCAACCTTTACAAAGTTCGTCTGGTTTGGAATCCCAATGGTATTCAAATTTTTATTTCTCGATCAAAAAATAACTAAACAACTTACCAGGTCATCTGTAAAAACAAAAAACATTTTATTCAAACGCGGGTCATTTTGTTCCCAAGTGTATGCGAACACACCGCCGTCCAAATGGCTTCGCTGCAGTTCTAACAAATCGCAACAATATGTCACATCGCTCTATGCAAATTAGCTGCGCCAGCAACAATACTCTGTCGCACTTGCTGTCACTCAATACTTACATAAGTAAGGAGTATGTGGCACGTCAGTTCACACCACTAACGGCAACTAATGCCCGACACAGTTGTTGCAACATGCAAACGGTGGCGACAGCAGCATAAAAAAAGTCATATTGAATGGCAGATTATGGACGCCACAGTAGCACAGAAAAAGCAGAAAATAAACTAAACAACACATTTGCAACTTTCTCACACCATTCAAGATACATAAGTTTCGCTCGTTTTTGCAACACTAAAACCATTTGACCGATGCTGGACAGCTGCAAGTGGCGTGCAATTACTCAAAGCAGCTTCATTTCTTTGCTTTCTAACTACATATTAATATTTACTAAGTGGCATGCTGACTGACTAAACAACTGCCATTTTTTTCGTTGTTGCAAGAAAGTGCGGCGCGGCGCGGCGCGGCAGCTACGCAATTTGCATGCGTGCCGTGGAACATCGTCTGGTCACCACTGGATGAGTGATGCTGAGGACGAAGCAACAGCAGCAGAAACAGCTTATTGTTTCTTACAGATGCTTGTGGCAAAAGTCTTACTGCTGTTGCTGCTGTTGTTTTTGCATTTACAAGTGGCGACAAGCGTATGCCAAGTAAATGTTCTTTTCAGCTTACATTTTGTAGTAAAGTATTGTTTTGTTTGACAGTCAACATTTTACACTAAGAGCTCAACATGCCGCTTACAACAGTTTGCAAGCAAAAAAAAAAAACAACAACACTAACATCCATTACAATGTCTTTGAAGTGCTAAAACAACAACAACAACAGTGCAAACAACAACAGTGCAAACAAGTGACGACAATTGCTAAGCATTTGTAATATTTGTTGTGTTGCAACATGACATTTGCATCAGCGTTAAGCATTTGTGCAACATGCAAACCACAATAGGTACCAACTGCAGCAACCATACGTAAAAGTATGTGCAGCATAACAAAAAAAAAAAAAAAAAAACAGTGCTAAACATCGCTGGGAATTACAAATGCCCGGGCAGAGCAGGAAACGGCTGCTTCGTCTGGGAAATTGTCGCCACAAGTGCTCTTGCAACATATTTAGCCCGTGCGCACAGTGTGGCAGATCAT
>NW_023458566.1:20170942-20176614 GCF_013731165.1 Rhagoletis pomonella | reverse complement strand
ATAATGCCCAATTGTTTATTTAAACATTTTTTAATTTTAACTATTTTTTAAGGGTCTCCAAAATATCCCAAAAAAAAATCAAATATACCAACAGAAATATACAAAAGAAAAAAAAATAGAGAGCATTAAATTTCCGATTTTACTTTTCTCCCATACATTTTTGGACCACCCTAATGTACATATATGAGGCGGTGGACATTATTTATATAGGTACATACAATTTTTTTTTGTTACAAAAATGGAGGAGCCTACATTATTTGAAGCTATTTTTCAAATAGAATTTTTCTGTAGGACACCACATTTGACAACAACCAATCCCTGTTACAACAGGTAGTATAGCTACATAAATACTGTTGGTCTGACCAATCGAGTTTAGGTTCTTTGGATTCTGAGACATATTGATACTTAAGTAAACGAGCCGATAAACTTGCGAAGAAAGAAGCAGCAGCCCCTTTCATTTGCCCAGAGCCTTTCTAGGCTCAGCCCTAGCCGAGCTGGATGAAGATGCTCAAATAAATCGCTACTACAAAATTGACAGCAGAGTGACTATTTAATAACCGAGGGCATAGTGAAATCCGCAGATTTAGGCTCAAAACTAAAACTTCTCTAGGATACTGGGTTATTAGGCACATTTAAATTCATGAAGGCGACACAATAGACCTTAAGGTCGTATAACTATACGTATTTAAATACATAAGTATAAAAAATATATATAAAAAATTTTGGTAAATCTAATCAAAGGCTATGTCTAGTCTAATATTATCTCAAAGTGCGCTAGTAGTTTCAACCCTGCCTAATGCACTTTTTATTTGCTTTAAGTGCATCTAACTGCTAAAGACATTCAATTATTTGATAGGAATAGCAATACACTAAACTAAGCTTTAGGCAACGCTCTGGAATTTCACAGAAATTGCGGCATTGCTCATCAAATTTGCCAAAATTTAATTAGCCAGCAGTTAGATGTCTGCTGTAAGCCACAATGGATTGTGAGATAGTTGCATACGCTTGTAATTGTACATACAAATGTAAATACTTAGGCAACTTCAAGACTGGGTTGGCTTTAATTAATCATTCGAAAATAAATACAATTACAAATTCCTTCTCTCAAACGAATTACAATTGGATGTGCACATACATAAATATTTACTTTATTATTAGAAAGAGATGAACGTTGAGAAATTAGAAACAATACTTTGCCTCACAGTTATTATAAGAACTTAATGTAAGAGGAAAAAAATAGTTAAACTTTTACAAAATGTATTTCAACAAAATTTTTTGCATTACTTACTTAGTAAATCGGTCTCATAATAAAATATTTATACATCATCGGATGGCGTTTTTTGCATAATAGATACATACATGCTATGTACATATATGAATATGTATATGAAAAACTCGCCTCAAACTTTTTTTTATTTACTTTTTTGTTTGGAATTTCCAGCGGCCATTGCAAAAGTGCAACGATGCGAAAAGTCAAATTTTGAAACATGAATCGGCGAACACTATATAGCTGACATTAGCTACCTTAACAAGCGCCTGCATCAGCAGCGCCTGACATGCAACAACAACACACAGCAACAACAACAACAAGACCTATGAATGTTGCACGCGACGATGCTCTACTCCGGAACTGTGTGCAAAGCGTCCAACGGCAGAAAAGCAAAGTAATCGAGGCTCTAACAGAACCACAGCACAGCGACCTGAGTCCAATACATACATACATACTCGAAGAGAGTTCAACTTTTTCACCTTCAGCTTCAGCTGTTGTCCCGATTCCGGCTCAAATGGCAGCGGCAGCGGCAACGGTAATTGTTATTTTTGTTGTTGTTGTTGTTGTGTGGCACGACAACCTAACCTAACAAGCGCTCAGCGCCGACAAATAATCGAATGTTCTAATTGGTAGGTGTACGGACGGACGGACAGTTGGACAGTTGGACAGACAGGCATACAAACACTCGGTTAGGGTGACGGTGTGGCACACAATGAATGGGCCATTGCAACTATCCTCACCTAGCTACTGGCTGCTTGCTGGTCGTTAGCTGCTTGCTTGCCAATGTTTCTGGCTAAAGTTACAACGCCACAGCAGCATTTAGTCGGGGAGGGGGAGGGGGAGGCGGAGGCGGTTCAAGTCAATTGCGATGTATTGGGTGTGCGCGCTTGTTACATTTTCGTTTAGTTTAGCTATAGTACAGCAGCGTGGAAGCAGCAACACTAAATCATCGCTGGCATGCTTAGCTAGCTCTGCGCTCGAGTCCAGCTTCAGCTTCAGTTTCGGTTTCGGTTTCGGTTCTAAGGCCATCAGCAACAATTGTTTGCCTACAATGGTTCAAGGTACGCTTCGTTGCGCGCTGTGCCCAGTTACACACAAATACACACACACATCATCGATAACAAAAACAATGCTAGTATTGCAAAATCGCTGGTTTTCTTGTTGTTGTTGTTGTTGTTGCAACAAAAGCGCCATATCACCTAACAATTGCTGTTGGCATCGGTTTACGTACGGGTGCATCATCATTGGCCGGGTGTTGTTGGGTGATTATTTAGAATGCCCCTAAAGGGGATTAGCGGTTGTATAGCGGTTCATTCGAGCGTTGTAATGTTGTGTGTCGTCGGTATTTGTGTAAATGGGCTCATGAACTGCGAGTACGTATGTATGTACCTGCTGGCGTCGATCTTTACAAGCTGCGCTAAAATTACAGAATTTAAGGCTGGCCAATTACGCTTTTGTTCAAAATCTGGATCAAAGTTATTTCTCTAAATTTTCAAATTAAACCTTAAATGGGCTATTTTTGAAAATATGTATCGTCATAATTCGCATAATATTATTATTGTTTTAACAGAGAAATGTCGATTTTTTGTTTTTAAAACAAGAATCAAAGCTTTTCTGAAGCCTTTCAGCAGAAAATAATTGCTAATTATAATTTTCTATATTCTCTTTATATTCTGGGCATCAAAAAAAGGAGTTCCTTATAATAAATAGGTTTCTTTTTCCGAAAATGTTCACGATTTTGGAATTTCTGAACTCTTTTCGAAAACGTTCACGGATTTTTAAAGACTTTTTAAAATGTATATATTTTTATTTCGGGGGTTTTACGGGAACTTTTGGGATTTTTCCAAAACTTTTTTGGTATGCTTCGTACTTTATGTTTCGAAATACCTCGGGCTTTTTCGACATTTTTCTGAACTTTCTGAAAAAGTTTTGTTTCGCACAGCGGACGCCCCTCTACAGGCAAAGGTAAGCCTCCGGGAGTATTTCTGCCATTAAAAAGCTTCTCCTGAAATCGAATTACGGTTTGGAGACGGCATTAAACTGTAAGACCCTTCAGTTGTAGCACAAACTCAAGACCCACACTACAAATTGGAAGTGAAGCTAGGCGAACACAAAAATTTGGGTGTCAAATATTTTTTGGTTTTTTAAACCTTTACTTCCCAGACTTTGTGGTGTGTCGGAAATTTTTGTGAATTTTCTAAGTTTTTTTTTAATTTCTGTTTGGTGGTTAATTTTTCCAAACTTTTCTAAGTTCTTTCGGACAGTTTGAACTTCAGGAATTTTACTGGAAATTTTTTTATCCTTTTGCACTTTATGAAATTTTTCCAGATCTTTCGGAATTTTTATAAATTTATTTTCGGTATCTTTAGAGGATTATTTGGGATTTTTCTCCGGACACCCTTTGTTTTATTTTTCGAAATCCTAGGTCTTTTTGAATTTTCTCCAAATATTTGTGGATTTTTTTGGGTAAATTTTTCTTAACTTTTTTGGATATTCACTATATAGTTATCAGTATCTTCGGGATTTTTAAAGAATGTATTTCTAGTTTAGGTTCTGCTAAAAATTAAAGGCTAATTCCGTCTTAAAAAATTTATGTTGGAACTAATTGGTATTTTATCACCAAAATAAAAAAAAAAAGTTAAGAGATAGATATAAACTAGGGCTGTGCGATTAATTGATTACTCAAAATTTTAATTAATCATAAAGTAAATAACTCAATTATTCTATTAATTGGAAATTATGATTACTCAAAAGTTCAGTTACTCGAGTAATCAAGATTTTTGATTAACCAAAAACAAAAATATTTGAGTAATTTGCTTTATGATTAATCAACATTTCGAGTAAAATGAGTAATCAACATTTCAACTCTTTACATATGTATAAAGTTGTTAAAGTTCCTTGATACTTTGAAAACAACGTTTCTGTTTTCAAAAATTAAAACGAAACATTTGTTCATATACAGAATGTAAAAAAGTAAATAAGCATTTTCCAAAGTAAACTCTTTTAACGAGCAAAATAATTTTTTTGAGTAATCATATTTCAAGTAACTCGATTAATCATCGTTTTGAGTAATCAAAATCTTGATTACTCGAGTAATTGATTAACCGAATAATTGATTAACCAACTTGCTCGAGTAATCGAATAATCGCACAGCCCTAATATAAACATTTTTGTTTTTTTTTTATACAACAGCCTTTAGAAAATCGTTCGTATGGTGATTTGTAATCACATTGATATTTAATCCTGGGACCGTATTAGCTAGTATCTTTATAACAAAAATAATAACTTTACCGTTAAAATTCGATTTGTATTTATTTTTAATTAACTTTTTTTTTAATTTTTATTTTTTCGGCATTCTATAACCTTTATTTTCCAACTAAATTTTTTAGATCGTAAAGAATTAAAAGCGGTCGTAAGAACGTAGGCTGCATTAGCTATAACGGTTAAAAATTATGAAAAATATTCTCCCAAACAAAAAACTTGGTACTAGAAAAAATAAAAATAAAAGTTGTTTTCGGACCTTGATTATTTTTTTTAATTTTCCTTAAAGTTTTCGCTTACAAACGGCAACCCTTCTTAGAAATATATTTAAGCGGAAATACCTGAACATTTTTCTAGATATTTTCTATTTAGCGAAAATCTTTTTCATTGAAACCTTACTTAAAAAAAAAAAATCAAGAGCTTTTAAAGTCTGGAAATAAATCGAGTAGGTACTTCCAAACGCCCCTCAACGCAATTTTAAGCAATGCAATGCAAAAAATACCATTTAATCGCTTAAAAATATATTAAAATTTATTTACTCCAACGTAGACACCACCAAAGAACAGTTTTAAAATGCGTTAGCTCAGATCAGAATAAATACATAAATCGCAAATTAATTGCAATTGTCGGCAAATTAATGAAATCGTGTGATATTTTAATTACGAATAATGAAAAGCATAGCACAATTGTGATGCAATATTCTATATATATATATGTACGTGAGCATGTGCACTCAGCAACCTATTGAAGGAGAGAATAAAAGAATTAATAAATAAGTAAAACAGTCAGCTGTCTGCGCAGCATAAATTGTAGCATTAATAAAAAATAATTGCAATATCAGCAACCCAGTTTGGATAATACATACAAAACGACCGCAACGTTGAACGTAAAATTCGCATACAAATTCCAAACAATGCGGAAGCAACCGAAGAGCAACGCCAACGGCCAACGGCAGCCGCAGCCGCAGCCGCTACCCAAACAAAAGGCATCAACCGTAGCCACCAAGCGAGCAGAATAGCGCACAGCAGTTACGGTGACACAACCACCGGAGATGGGCGCCATTGAGGGTCGGGAGCAGCGTCAGCACATTTTCATAATTAACGCAGAGCAGCGGAAAATCAGAAACTGTGGCAATGGCGGC
>NW_023458566.1:20169791-20170842 GCF_013731165.1 Rhagoletis pomonella | reverse complement strand
CACATATCGCAGTTCATCTGTATTAGCCTGCTTTTCGCTTTGCGTCACTTCTTTCGCCATTTTTATTTCGTTATTTGATTTGATTTAACAGCCCGCAAAGCGTGGGCGCTCCATTATTCGCGCGATTATTTCTGCTTGAACTGAATTCATAATTTAAATCGTATAAGCAAGTCGCTGCTTGGTTTTTTTCTTTTGCTTGTGGTTTTGTCTTTAAGTTTAGCTCACGCGCAGTGTAGAAACGAGTTTATTCGGCGAGCATCTTTGAATATTTGTGTGAATAAATATTTGCTTTCTAAAGCCATTGCCGTCTCTTTAGCTTACTTAATTGGACTTTGTGACACGCCGCCGCCACGGGTGAAAGAGCGCACTACAAAAGAAAAAAAAATATCCACTTATAACTTGTTATTGCTTGGCGGAGTTTCTTTGTTACTTCTATTGTTATTTAGCAAGTTAGTTTGTAGGTGAGTTGGTTAGTTAGTTTCGTTGTTGCATTAATTATTTTCTTTGCCATTTGGTTTCTTGTATTGTCAGGTTTTTTTTTTACTGTTGTCTGCGTCTATTTTGACTTACGTGATTTTTATTTAGCTCGCATATATTACTGCAGTTGTGACATTCTACTAAATTTTTATCGATTTAAGTTAATCAAGTTGTTTTCTCCTCTTTCTTTGCAGGTAAATAATTAACATACGAATGCAAACGTGTGAGAATAAAATAATTTTTTAATGGAATCAATACAAAATCCAGTTAGAAGCTAGAAGAAGAATCGAAAGTATTGGTAAGCAAGTGGATAATGACTGGTGTTGTGCTACCAGCGATCTAAATATAAATGTATTTGTATTGTATATATACTTACTTTTGCAATTTGTCCTCAATCTATTTAATTTTATTTTAGCCGCCTTCAATATTTCCGAAACTTAAATAAACAAATGTCAGCATGACACTACAAATGCCTATCATCATCGATTATCTTGAATTTATGTATAAAAAGCTCATGTTGTAACATGTCGTGTCAACACATACCCTGTCACAATTCAATGACAGTTAATCAATA
>NW_023458566.1:20140023-20169691 GCF_013731165.1 Rhagoletis pomonella | reverse complement strand
CAAAAGTTTTCCACGCCTTTGCTGCTTTTTGCCGCTTTGTTGTTCGGTTAGAAGTGATTAAGGTGAGTGAGTATCTGTGTGCGCCAGCAAGCGATGTAATGCGTTGTGTTTGAATGGCGATGGATGTTGTTGCACGTAGAGTTTTTCAAACTCAAAAAAAAAAAAAAAAAAAAATGTTTCACTTAGCTTGCGCGCACAAAAAACTTTAGAGCAAATGTGTAGCTTTTCACTGCATTATTTGGCTGCTGAAATGGGCGTGTGGCAGCATTGCATTCGCATCTTTAGCCTCACTACATTGTTGCACGTTTTATGAGTTTTATCGTTGTGCGTTAGCGGCGCTGCATACTTACACAGCCAAGCATACATATTTGCAACTTCAATTTACATAACTCTCGCGCTTAAATAGTTAGTGTTGTTTTAAGGTTTGCAACAAACTTTTTAATGCATTGCTGTTGACTTACTGCCTTAAAAAACGCATTGCACAAACATTTATATATACATACATAGCCACATACGTTTGTATGTACCTCAACTATTGCGCTAACAAGTACTTTATTATTTATGTGTAAATGTAAAAGAAAAAAATTTCCAAAAAAAAACCGAAAAAGTTCTAAAACTCCACGTTTTGTCGTAACTTAGTCGTAGTACCTCCACCGCCCTTACTGCTTCGAAGTGTCTGTGTGAGCGGCGGATACATTTTATTGCTTCTATTTAGTTATTTGCATTTGAATTAGTTTTTAAGCTTTTCTCTTCGATGCCACTGCCACTGCGTCCAGTTTCCGGAGCTTATGAACACATGCAAACATACATTTTTAGTGTTGTTTGTTGGTATTTTATTTATTTTAGTGTTGACATTTTGCTGTAACTATGCGCTGTATACAATTGCAGCAAGGCAAATATTTTAGCACTGTTGGCATTAAAGAAAGGACTTTTTACATGTGTTGGCAGATAATATCCTAGAAGCTCGTACATACATACGTTCACAAGTGGAGTGTAAGTGGGAATTTCCACAGAGAGATTGTTCAATTCCTACCTGCTGGTTTTCTTTTTCAGTCGTAGTTACAGTCATGCGACCATAGAAACCGCATGAAAGGACTCCACAATTCGTCTTACAATCAGTGAAAGCTTTCATTCAATATGTGCCACGTATTTAGAACAACAAGATGAACTTTGTTCTCAGATGCTTATAGTACTTCTCGGGAAGCAAATTGTTTAACAATCCCTCATTTCCTAGAGGGTCTATGGTAGGTAGCTCGCACTTTGTTGCGTTCTCCTGTGTGTGTTTACAAATGTTTTCGCATTTTTTTTTTTTATTATATGCAGATGCTTTTGAGGCATTAAAAGATTAGCTTTACCGTTGTAAAGTTAACGTTGGACAAACGTAATTTATTTGCGCTTCCTTGTGGTTGCATCGTTGCAAGTTGTAAGCCTCATGCCGGCACTTTATTGTTGGCAAGTCGAGGATTCATGGCGATTTGTAGGTTTATTAGTAAAAATAAGCTGGGAAATTGTTATAAATTTTATACAAGTCCAGAAGCTTGAGTCAGAAACTTTAATCGGCGACATATTTTCGAATTGTAAGTAATTAATTTTTTTAAGTGAGGCCAACGATTTTCAAATTACCTGTGATACTAGGAGTAATTTTGAAATCAGTTAGGAACTAGCTTTTGGGAACCTTTTTTATGAAAATACTCCATTTAAAATGCTAAAATTTTGCAAAAGTAGCTAAAGCGAAAAACGCATGGAATTAGAGAGAATTGTTTTCTCACTGACTAGGCTTAGAATTTGAACCACACATTTTTGAGCTGTTGTGCGAAGGTGGTACATTTTTTTAAACCGCAAATATTTTCCTCTATTCCAGTTATCTATACTGTCGCTGTGCTCTGGAGCCCAAGTAAGCCTAGTCTGGAGGTATTCCTGGGCAACCGAGAATGAGATCAGTTTTGATCAGACCATTGGCCATTTCGGTCCAAAGTTATGCGGTAAGATACATAAAAAAAAAATAAATAAAAAAATAAAAAAATATTCTGACGAACTAATAACCGTTTCCTTTTTTCTGAAGTCGGTTAAAAAAGACATCAGTAGCAATCAAATTTTTGTTAACTTCAAGTTCAGCTGAAGTGGATGTAAAATCAGTCTTACTTACAGCCACACTCAGCATATTTTATATGAAGAAAGAGGTGCGGGTAGAAAGAAATAATTAGGATGCACCGACCTCCATAAAACAAAAAATTTGTATTTTTTTTTCATCGAAATTATACAACCTATTAAATTTTAAGACTTCAGCTGAAATATTTTGGAGAAATATTAAGATTTACGTGAACTGGAGCCATATCAAAATACCTCCAAAAATTAAAGTCTTTTATAAATAAAATTAATATTTAAAGATATGTTTTCTCAAAAATCACCACAGATGATAGAAGAACTTAAGCTTAATAGTTCTGCATAAAAATGTTTAAAAATTTGTATTACCGGAAACAAACTAATGCAATTTTTGGAGGCATTTTCGATTCGGTTCAGCTCACGTTATTCTTAGTATTTTTCCGAAATATTTTGTCGGAAGTCTTAAAATATAATAAATTTTATAATTCCGATGTAAGAGCTGCAACTTTTTTGCTGATGCACCCTAATGTAAATATGCATGTATGCATATACATACATATGTGCATAGCTATTTAAAGCATCAATCAGTCTCCAATTCCATTAATTAATTTATTTGAGAATGACATCATCTGAGGAGATGATTATAGTCGAAGCACGACAATCTATTCAACGGTGCGCAAATATATGTATGTATGTATGTATGTATGCACATTTCGTATAGAAATAGAATAGAAGACATTTACCAAAAATGGCAAAGTCAGCAATAAATGAAAATGGAGATTTCATTGTCGTCTACGAGTGCGATGCTAGAAGCATAACATATGTAACCACATACATACATATGTATTAGGCTTGGGTAGTTCTTGAACTAAATGAACTAAAGAACTAGTTCATCCCAATTTTTTGTATTTTTATATATACGAAAAGATATTTATGTACGTTTTTTGTGTATGTAAATTCAAGTTACCAAAATTGTTGTTTTGTGTGTAATATGTATGATCGTAAAAATAACCGAACTTTGTTTAAAATAACATATCTACACCTGAGTGGAAGATCGACCTATGTAACGGGTGATTTTTTTGAGGTTAGGATTTTCATGCATTAGTATTTGACAGATCACGTGGGATTTCAGACATGGTGTCAAAGAGAAAGATGCTCAGTATGCTTTGACATTTCATCATGAATAGACTTACTAACGAGCAACGCTTGCAAATCATTGAATTTTATTACCAAAATCAGTGTTCGGTTCGAAATGTGTTTCGCGCTTTACGTCCGATTTATGGTCTACATAATCGACCAAGTGAGCAAACAATTAATGCGATTGTGACCAAGTTTCGCACTCAGTTTACTTTATTGGACATTGAACCAACCACACGAATGCGTACAGTGCGTACAGAAGAGAATATTGCGTCTGTTTCTGAGAGTGTTGCTGAAGACCGTGAAATGTCGATTCGTCGCCGTTCGCAGCAATTGGGTTTGTGTTATTCGACCACATGGAGGATTTTACGCAAAGATCTTGGTGTAAAACCGTATAAAATACAGCTCGTGCAAGAACTGAAGCCGAACGATCTGCCACAACGTCGAATTTTCAGTGAATGGGCCCTAGAAAAGTTGGCAGAAAATCCGCTTTTTTATCGACAAATTTTGTTCAGCGATGAGGCTCATTTCTGGTTGAATGGCTTCGTAAATAAGCAAAATTGCCGCATTTGGAGTGAAGAGCAACCAGAAGCCGTTCAAGAACTGCCCATGCATCCCGAAAAATGCACTGTTTGGTGTGGTTTGTACGCTGGTGGAATCATTGGACCGTATTTTTTCAAAGATGCTGTTGGACGCAACGTTACGGTGAATGGCGATCGCTATCGTTCGATGCTAACAAACTTTTTGTTGCCAAAAATGGAAGAACTGAACTTGGTTGACATGTGGTTTCAACAAGATGGCGCTACATGCCACACAGCTCGCGATTCTATGGCCATTTTGAGGGAAAACTTCGGAGAACAATTCATCTCAAGAAATGGACCGGTAAGTTGGCCACCAAGATCATGCGATTTGACGCCTTTAGACTATTTTTTGTGGGGCTACGTCAAGTCTAAAGTCTACAGAAATAAGCCAGCAACCATTCCAGCTTTGGAAGACAACATTTCCGAAGAAATTCGGGCTATTCCGGCCGAAATGCTCGAAAAAGTTGCCCAAAATTGGACTTTCCGAATGGACCACCTAAGACGCAGCCGCGGTCAACATTTAAATGAAATTATCTTCAAAAAGTAAATGTCATGGACCAATCTAACGTTTCAAATAAAGAACCGATGAGATTTTGCAAATTTTATGCGTTTTTTTTTAAAAAAAAGTTATCAAGCTCTTAAAAAATCACCCATTACATATGTATCTCGGCAGCCAGTGCCAAAGCGCCCTATCTCAGAAAACTTTTCAAGAACGTCCTACTTTAGAATTTGATTGAAAAACACCCTATTTAAGAATGTTTGAAGAACGCCCTACCTCAGAATTTGGTTTACGAACGACCTATCCCACTGAAAATATGTTGAGATAGGGCGTTTTTGAATCGGCGGCTGACATAGGCCATTTTTGAGCCGAGTTCTGAAATAGGGTGTTCTTGAAAAGGTCGATCTTCCACTCAGTGGTCGATATGTAAATGTATTCGCCAATTGAACTAAATGAACTATATGAACTAAAGAATCAGTAATGTGAATTAGTAATGTGAACGAACTAAAAGTGAACGGTTCACTCAAAAGAACTAAAGTGCCCAACTCTAATATGTACACATCAGCAAGTGATAATTGGAAGAGCAGTAATGTGATTATTTGTTCATATGTATGCAACTCACCGACAGTGGGCAGTAAGTAGCATATGGGATATTAAATAAGAGAAGGCCAATAATACTTAGTAGATAAGTCAAATATGTATTACTTATATTTTCGAACAACAAAAAATGCTTAATGCTACTTAAGCTGCCATCAACAATAGAGGAATTTAATAAAGCACTGTAATGAGATGGTCTGCCTTTATAAGAAGCAAATAAATATTTAAACAAGGAAAACCTAGTAAAATAACCCAATTAAAATATTTCAATTAATTATTATGTACATACATACATACTTACATCCATACATGCATATCTGTGTTCGTATGGAAAAGTAGCTTATGTCGAAAGGCTGGCTTTAGTATAATGCGGCAATCCCTTTATTTTTTAAACGGCAAGGAATTTTTTGATGAGACTTAATAAGAATATTGGCTTGCTAGTATCGGAACTATTTCTTCCACGTTTATTTGCCAAAAGTTGTTCAACGGCTTAGCGCCAGTGAGTCATTCGCAATCGTATGCTGCGAATGCCGATTTATACTAAAGCCAGCCTTTCGACATAAGCTACTTTTCCATATGAACACAGATATGTTTGTACTCGTAAAAGTAAATATGGGCCAAAAGCAAAGTGACTCTCAAAGCTCAATAAGACGGAATTGAAGCGAACAACAGCTGGCTGCTTTATTCTTAGAATTTCTGGGCGGATGCCTCATTATTCGAAGAACAACTGGCTGACAAAGCATTTTGTATCAAATCTTCGTAAACAATGGGTGACTTAAAAATGCTAGAAATAATATTATACAAATGCTATGCAGGAATATGATATATGTACATTTATTTATGGATTTACATACATATGACCGTACGTAAATATGTATGTCTGTATATATGTATGCTGCATTTATTTAATCAAGAGAAAAGTACAATAATACATATATCCTTGAGTACCGAGAAAAATTTATTTATGTAAACATGCGTATAGGTATGTACGTATGTATGCAATACCATATATGTACATATATAAACTTATAACAAGATAAAATTTGGAAACTCACTGATTGGATCCCATATATGTATAGATTCTAGCATAGCTTGAGACCGTTACTCACGCAGCGGTTTGAAGAATGAAGATATCAACATTTTGTTCTTTCCAATTTTTTTGTTTACCTTTTCCCCTTAGGTCTGGCCACTATAGTGTTATCAGATTTGTGTATGTCACTTGAACTTTTCAAGAATTATATACCACTTCTACGAAAAAAAGTGTTTTTCCCCTTCTAAATTCCATTTTTTAGCAAAAAAAAAATACATGTAGTTTAAATTTTTTTCACACCCTCAATGGTGATTTTTATATAAGAACAAATCCTGTAGAAACTTTTCCAAAGAGAACAAAATGCGAACAATACTTTTGGGAACATTTATAAGTGAACGAAATGTGTAGAAAAGTCTCCGGAACCTTTTGGAATAGAACTAAATGGGGACAAAAGTCTAAGGAACTTTCTCTCGTAGGACAATTTGGGAACTAAAGTCTCCGGAACTTTTTGACAGAACGAAGCGGGAACAAATCTTCTATGAACTATTCGTAAAGAATGGGGGTGAGCTTTCATTAGTTTTAAAATTTAGAATAGTAAAACTAATCAAAAAAGGACTGAAAGATATTTATGCAAATTAAGTCAACGAAAAATTTAAAACACGAACTTTTCTTGCACAAAAAAATAAAAATTGATCCATAAATGGACAGTTCACCCTAATGTTAAACGATCTTGGGGTTCAAATGATTTAGACTTCCTCTGGCTTACAATTAGCAGTCGCGATTTTTCATCCAAACACACAGACTCACCTCTCATTCTTAACCATGAACCAACTAACAAGATCACCCAGCACGGCAACCGTGTATTTGTAATTGCATTTGAGAAACAAAATAATGGTTGATGACGTCATTTTTTAATCGGTTCTTTCATTCACACACAGGTTTCATTCCGTTTTATTCACATGGCGGCGAAAAAATGACGTCACTGCAAAAAAATAACTTTTTTCTCGCACGCCGTGCTGGGTGATCTTTATTCGTTCGTTCATGATTCTTAACGTTAAGTTTTCAAAAAATTTGTTCTCGTTTTGTTCTCTAGCAGAACGTTCCCCAGACTTTTGTTCTTATTTGATCCTCTGTGACAACCAACTCGCTACTTTCGTTCTCACTTTGTTCTCATTGGAAACATTTTTGAAAATTTCGTTCTCATTCTGTTCTTTACGGAAACGGTCCCAAATCTTTAGCTCTCATTTTGTTCCCGTTCAAACTGCTCTCAATATATTTGTTCCCCCTTTGTTTTTTTTTTTGTGGGAACGTTCTTTACATTACAATTTGTTCTCATGCAGAACTAAATAAAAACTGGAACGCGTTTTCGGTTCCTGGAAAAAATTTAATGAAACATTAAACAAAAAATAAAATAAAAAATTGGCAAAAACCAACGGCAAGTTCTTGCTACTTCAAACTGGCACTTATTATACAAGAATTGAATGGACTATAAGACTGTTTGTTTTTATTTGTATTATTTAGTAGTTTATTAAAAAAAAAATAGCGAAAAATTTGTTTTAATTAAAAAATCTTATTTTTGCGAGCGCTAACTAAAAAGTGAAACTTATTTTTAATATTTTTATTGAGCTTTGTACCACGATTGTTTATTAGGAAAAATTGAAAAAGCAACAAAGTCTAAGCGGTAGAAGTTATAGCACTATTTCGGAGATAACCACATCTCCTCATCAGACTTCTTTTTTCTAGACTTCGTGAAACGTTGTCGTTTTATTTGACGCAGTCTAATATACATATAAATATGTATGTATGTATATTTCAATAATGTTCGTATACTATTGCGTTAAGAGAACGATTACAACTCTATTCGAAACTATTTCGATGATAAAGATTACTGAGATATTTTTTTTTAAATATCAGCCTTGGTACAAATTAAAGATTTGTATTGTAAATCAGGTTGAAAATCTCTCATTAAAATAAATCTATTTAAAATATGTTTATTCTTTTGATAATATTAAATAATTTAAAACTTTGTATTACAATATTCTGAGTAAAATCCATCAAAAATAGCTTTTAAATATACATATAATTCAACCTGCATTTCTGCCCTTTTTTCCTCATTTCTTTATCGTTTTGCAATTCATTATCCCAAGTACCCGAATTTCGATTATGAGTGAGCAATCTTATTTTGTATTCCAAAATGGTTTTTAATATCCCTAATGATTGTTTTATTGCCAATTCAAGACCTAAATTGTTTACGGAATTAATGCGTCTACAATCTGAGTATATATGTACACTTGCATGTTGTTCTGCATTCATAAGTAAAATGTTAACGGCTATGATAACCCAGCTAAAATGCTGTAAACATTCAATTCAATTTGATGCCTGGCTACGCGCGCTGAGTGCATCAAAAATTCCAATTCATCAAATCAGATCGCAGTGAATACCTACGAACTTTTTATTCATTCAAATCACAAACCAAGCAAAGCGTTGCAATTC
Source organism: Rhagoletis pomonella (assembly GCF_013731165.1). Lineage (NCBI taxonomy): Eukaryota > Metazoa > Arthropoda > Insecta > Diptera > Tephritidae > Rhagoletis > Rhagoletis pomonella. The sequence goes on along the minus strand of NW_023458566.1, from coordinate 20,161,251 downwards.
GCTTCATAACGCTTTTTTAAGTAGAAAATAAAATTCGAATATTTCACATACATACATAGTTAGTACAGTGTTTTGTTTGTGCTATACATTACCATAATAAATATATTATGATTTAATATTTTTGCAACAAAAAATAAATGGGAAAAAAAATCAACAAAAACCCCCAAAAAATTAGCATAATTATTTGAATTTGTATGGCAAGTGCGAACATTGAATAAATTTTAAGGAATTTTCTTTTTTTTGCCAGCGCTTCAATGTAAACTGCAGAGCGAATAGTGACTGAAGAAGCTACAAAGGTGGAGGGGGCGGGCGTAGTAGTGCGCTGTGCTGCCCAACTCGCGAATATACACAGGAAAGGAAGTCATAATTTTACGTTCTGCTGGCATTGGCTGAATTGATTTATTGCCCAGAATTTTGCGAAAAATATTTGCATAGAGAATAAAAAGCTTGACTGTTTTTTTTTGCTGAATATGCCAGTTTTTTTGTGTGTGTTGGTTATAATTCGAGGAGTGCATAAAAACGGCGGCGGCGGCACGCACAATAGAGCTGACATGAATTTAAATTCGGCAAAAAAAAACAAAAATATTTCATATGTTTTTATAAAACAATTTACTTATCATTGAAATAAAAATTCACTCACTTTGAAATAAATTCGCCGTGGAGACGAGTATGCCGCGTAGACTTTTGGTGTGATGATGCAACAATCGCTCAAATTCGGCTGTGGACTTCTGCCTCAGCTCCGATTCCGTTGCGTTCGTACAGCAATTGCCGCCACAAATGGCACCTGAAAGAGATAGAACAACAGAAAGAGAAAAATCATAATAAGTTATGAATCAAATTAATGAGGTTATATGCACAAATATCAAGAATCTTCTATGCGCTCCATTCAAGCTTGAATTGCCGGTCGTTAAAAAAAATTATATTAATCGATTTTTATTGCGAAATCCCAATATGGATATTCGCTGCAATAAAGCGTTTTTTATTTGGCTGATATTTAAGTTGAAATGCGCTCAAGCGTGTTTTTTTTTGTTTGTTATTTCAATCGCATTCAATGCATATATGAATAGCCGATATCCGCCAAGCGTATTTTATACATATGTACATTTATTTGAAATCAGAGTTGAAGTACTCATAAAAAGCTGAAAATATTGATTTGATGTTCATACCCTGTAGGAAAGGGGAAGCATTCCTCCATGCATGCTGTACAGTTTTCTAAGAAGCATGGAAAAATTTCCCTTGCTTTGGACAGTTAATTTCGCATTTGACAAACGATGTCATTATTGAACAACTTTCCTGCTCGCTGTCCATGGAATGCATGGGGAAGGAAACGTTCCATACTTTCCTTGAAGGTATTTAAAATAAAAGGTGATATCATCGCCGGTTCTTTATTATACAGAGAAAAATTTTGTAGCATAACAAAATTTAGGAAAATTCAATAATTACAAAACACTCAAGTAAATAGGAGTATTTTCTCTTTGGTTGTTGTTGTTTCCGACAGGGTTTGTATATGATGTATTTTGGAATGAGTTCTCCGAGCTAAACATGACACTGAAGATGACACATCGCTGAGACCAGTTTGCCTCCAAACCAAATTTGACAAGGTCCGACGGAAACTCGTTCCAAAATACATTCAATAGAAGTATTTCCGCTCTAGAAGGACGAATTCACCTTGTATCGAAACACAGATGATTTGAAAAAAAGGTGGGCCATATAAGGAGGGAATTATCATACTAAGTTATAGCCAAAGATTCTCACGCTGTATAAGGTGAAATCTAGCTTCATCGCTATCGCAATCTAGCTTGCAGCGAGTGGGAATCTTGACGCGATTTTTAGAAAACACCGTTAGACCATTTCATGCGCTTCATTTAAATATATAACGCTATTATGGTTCTGCCCCAGTCGGGAGAATGCTCATAGCGCAAGCTCTTTGGTGCTCGAGCAAGAAAATGCTAGTTAGAGATTGCGATTACATAATGGTCTCATCCCAGGGATGAAGAAGACGCTTATCTGCTCGATTGTTGCATGCGAATCGTTGTAGGCTTTGTGTAAAGTTGATGAGTTGAACTATCAATATAACATATATGCAAAATCTTGTCCACCCGGGGCTCTAAACGTGATATGTTGTTGGCGCAAAAACCAGCTTCACTGAGTTTATTTACGCTGAGAGAATTGGATTTGTCGAAGAGCATTTTATGGGCATAGGCACACTCTGTAATACTTCAATTACCCAGTTCTTCACAGTATAATAGAATTGATCACAGCCAGGCAGGATCATGGGACCTCACATTCCTGCCAATGAAATGCCAAACGAGGTGGCTCAGGACGGGTTGGCCCTGGATATTTCAGGGAAAAAAGTCTTTTATGACAGACTTCTTGGCACCGGATAAAAATCCCAAATAAAGGGTGGAAGAGACTGGAACTCAACATTTCCCGTCGTAGATGCAACTTACCCAAAGCGGAAAAAAACAGTAGAACATATTTACCGTAGCTGTCCTGCCGTCTATAGCACAAGAATGAAGTGTCTGGGCAAGTGTTAAAAAACCACTACGTTTGCTTAAATTCGTAAAATATTGGATGTGACGAAATTTGAGGTTCCCTAATTTAATGCAATATGAACCTTATATGGGTCTTTTATATTGTTGTGACTTCTATGTGACATAACACAAAACGGATTCACCGGGCGGGATCTGACTGGGTCAGTAGGCAACAAAAAAGTTTGAACATCGAACCAACCTCATAGAAGAAAAATTGGGAAATTTACAGGTATCCAGGCAGGTATTCATGCCACAGTCTCCAAAAGATGAGGGAAGTTTCTCGGCTCGTAATGGACACCCGCTACAGGTGGTAGTGGACTTCCTCGTGAACGCAACCGACATATTAAGCTCGAACAACTCCAATCGGGTATTAACATCCCCCTGTTTCCACTCCCCTTCGCCTCCTAAGGTTTTCAAGAGAAAATTTAAAATACTATGTAAATTTCCTGATTTCAGAAAAACTATTGAATGCATGGCAAAGTGAAATGTTTTGTCCTCGAATGCCAGACAGACGATTGCCAGCTGTTCTGTGAGAACAAAAAAAAAAAACAAAAAAACAAATGACATTGGTGCGATTTGGGCTGCCATCAGTAGTATCAGAAGAGAATATAAAAGCAACAACACATTGAAATCTTCAACACTATCTCACTTTGCTGCTGGTACAGTTAAGCTTTTGCCACAAAAAAAAAGCACTGGCGGGGGGCGAGTGGGTGGTAGACGCAACTATTTGTTCGCAAATTGAAATATCACACGCACACGCATACGCACAAAAGCAAACAGAAAGAAACAGAAAGAAATAAGTGTTAAAAATAAGTAGAAAAAGTGTCGCGCGCAAAAACTGTCTGCTGCCTGGCGCCAATTGGTGTCAAGGTGCGTTTCTGCGACTATGGGGGAGAGAATGTTTTTCCATTTGTCTAACTAGCAGGCGCACGTATTTGTTGCTTGACGTTTGATTGTGTGCGTAACGAGTGCAGCACATTTAGCGCCATTTCGCCTGCACCGGCGGCAGTAACTATTTTCACACATTTTTATTTTTTATTTCTTATTTTTTTGGAGTGCTTCCAAATGTCACTGCAGTACGAGTAAGTAGCACGCGGCCCCTATATGGCGCCATTACTTTGGCATACATACTTATAGGCGCATAGGCCAGCCTAGGCGCTCAAGCAGCATACGACGAAGTACCAACGACAAAAATAAGCAAACAGCAAATAAAGCAAATTACACCGAACAGCTCTAGTTGAGTCCTTTGTGAGATTTGCATGATTTGCTGAAAAAGGTCTCTGTATGCAGTGGCAGGCTGCTCATTGCAATTTTTCGGTATACATATACATACATATAGCGTAAGGAAAAATGAAAAAAATAAGGCCGAAAACAACTCTTTATGAAATGCCGGAGAGGCGTAAATAATAAATGGCAGCAAGCACTTAACCTTGGCCGGAAGAGTGAAATGGGAATGAGTGAGTTGGCACGTTTGCGTCAGCGGTTGGAGTCCTCATTTCTCTGAAGTGCTTTTAAATTTTAATTGGACAAACGGAAATTCCACATGAATATGGTTATTTAAACTTCACTTCAAAGTTTATTTTCATATATATCTACATATATGCATATTTTGATTTTAATAATCAGGCAAAAGCGTCTCACCACATATGCGGAGCTGGATGAACTTTGTTTAAAAAGTTTAATTTGTAGTAAAAGGCGAAAATCGAGTTACGAAGATATCCGCGGACTTCGGAGAAAAAATTATCAAAAAGTTTGGTAGAGTACGGGGTGGTCATCTCTAAATCAGGACACACGACCGACTTATCAATGGAGGTGCACTTTCGAAAATCGAGCCAGAGGAAAATGCACCAATTGAACCACAGGGCATTAAGCGGAAAACGACCTGTTTACGATCCTGCAGGCAGAGAACGTTTCAACCAAAGCTACAATCTAGAATTATGTGCAGAGCATAAGATCACAAGCTGACAAAGTTTCTTCTATCCATCGAGAGAGAGAGGACGCTGGGCTACTAGTTGGTGCACGAATAGTGCAGAGCTCGTTGGTTCCACATGCTCTTAAGTTGGCTCTGAGCAAAGATAAAATTAGCAGGAGATGTGAAACGAATGAGCAAGCTGTAGCTTAGTCTCGTGGTAGGTTTTGTACCGCAGTTCAAGGCAGCTGGGTAAAAGGGGTGAAACAAATTATTACAATTAGCCTAAAGGACTTTGGTGGCTGTACATATTGGTTTTGGTTCCAGAGATTAGCCGAGTGATTTTGCCAGTAACGCGAAGAACCTTTATGGGTTCGCGTAGCTACGCATTGGCTAGCCAGCCTAACCTAATCTATCCCAGAAGCAGGTGAAACAACTAATTTTGTCAAATCGGAGAAAAGAAAGCGAGGAACAAACTTTATATTTCGCTCATTGGTGATGGGAGAAAATGGTAACTGCAGTTCACGTATGGTCTAAAACTAACTATTGTTAGAGGTCACCTCTTCTGGACTTCCTATAAGAAATGTTTACCAGACAGGTAACTTATTATCGGGCAAACTTCCATCGAATACGAATATCTTAAACTGAGTAGAATCCCAGGAGGCTGAGCAGAGGAAATTGCAAAATTATCTTTTCGTTTCACTGCGATGCTCAATGGGATTTACGTGTCCAAGTCATGCCGCCCACTGGTCTCTTTCACGCATACATTTTACTCATTCAATTGCCGTCAGTGTTTGGCAACCTATGTGGCATGTTTACCGCAATAAGCCCTATTTTTTTTTTCTCTTAGCTTACCTGCAACTGTATGGACTGCATAGGTGGGCAGCTGTCAAGCTTACATGAAAGCAAAGTCCGCTCGGTCGGAGAGGGCCGGCCGCGTGCACATCCTTCGACGCTGGGAAAGGCAAAGCTGCGTGACCTCCATTCGGACGCTGGCTGCCAAGTGCAGCACATACACAGTTCTATACATACATACATACGTATGTGCGAGTGTTTTTTAGTTTTGCCGCTACACATTGGCTATGTGCGATGGCAGCTCGGCCATTTCGAATCGGTATGGCGTGGTGTCAGGGTCGACGTTTAGCAATCGTCGCCCCGCCTAAAACATGACATTTGAATTGAATTTCGAAATTTCTTTGCAATTGCCATTTGCAATCGGAGCTGTCGTTTGTGTTTTGTAACTCAATTCGCTTCCAACCGCGCTGCGCTCTAACAAATATATCGGTTGCAGCAACTACAACAACAGTAGCAATGGCAGCACCCAACGGCTTTGGCATTTGTATCCGAATCTGCTTTTCAACTTGATTGTAGTTGTTTCTGTTGCTGTTGCAAGTTAGAGCATATGAAAAATGCAAAGATTTTGTGGTCGAAGTAGGAATTCGCTTTGCTATTCTTCTTCCGTTTTTGCATTCTGCATTTTTTTTTTTTATTCGAGCGTCCAATTCAGACATTCGGTCGCCAATTGAAGGCAAAATCATGCGCAAACTTGCAAACGTTCGAAACGTGCAAACGCGCAGGCGTGCGGGCAGCCCATGAACGAGGACAATCGTGGTGCTGCGACACAAAGACCCAGGAGATGGAGTGCCCAGGGGTGTGCACGACATACGGTTTTTTTTCTTCTTCTGTTTTTGCACTGTCTATCTTTGTGGCAACTTGGCTCTTGGTTGCTAATACATAGTCCACATGTCTCGTGAGTTGTCGCGCCGCCTTATCCTTTGCTGGCAATGCCAAGTGAAAGCCAATGCATTGCAAATGCAGGAAAAAAATAGTGCCGACAGGGGGATTGGGTGGGGCTCAACGAGCGATTTGGATCAATGCAATGCATCGGAGATTGGCTTGTTCGTTGCTTCCTAATTTCATTTTCTTTATCAACTTTATTGCATTCGTTTGCGGTTATTTCGTGCATTCGTTTCATTCGGTGGTTGGAGTAGTCGCTCCTTTAGTTGTTTTCTTTTTTAGCTTTGGCAAAGTTTCGAGGGCACACTCGAGCACTTGCTGTTATAGTAGTTCCACATAAATGTGATAAAAAGCGCTGGATAAGTGAGGAGGTGAAAGTGAAGGTAATAAATATTTAGTTGATGTTTTTGTTTCCGAAATAAAGTTTATGGGCGGCAGCGTGGCACTGTCGCAACTTGCCACAGATGCTTTTATACTGCCGCATGCATGTATTTCACTTTCATGACGCCAAAATAGTTTGGAAAATATAAAAAACTGTGCGATAAAAATGAAATTCCTTAGTGTGCTGAAGTCGGTTAGTCAGCGATGCATCGAAAAAAAGATGAAGTGGAATTTAGGAAAGGCTCCAAAATCCACCTGAAAATACCAAGTTGCCGCAACTGAAAGGAACTGAGACAGCAACTGTTTTCAAAATCCACTTTCTGGTAAATTTTTATCCCTCGTTGATTTATCGTTTTACTACTTAGTTTTCAGCTAAACATCGCCATCTTACTATACTCACTTCCGTTCCGTTTTGCTCATAAAAAATTTTTCGTTAAGAAATCAGAGTCCTTCATGAGCAAGTCGAGGAGTGGTGAATGGAGAGTGGCTAGTACTTAAGTGAAGGGAACAAGTTGCTCAAACAATAAATCTTGCATGCTTTTAGGATCGTAAGACTGATCTAGACTTAATCACTCGTGATTTTGGATGTGAAGAATGATAATTGAGCGTTGGAATCTCTATCGTAATTCTCACTGAATCTCGTTATTTACCTTTGCTAGATATCGAGCAGAGAGTTATTTTTAAAGGGCAATTCTGACTAAGTTAGTTGAAAGTCTTTTTTAAGGCAATTGAAAGATGGTAGGCAAGATAGTTCGAAAGATTTTTATTTTATTCTGGCATGAAAGTCTTACAAAAAACTGGCTTGTCAACTTTCATGGCGAAAAGATCTTTTGATAGAAAACACTCGTACATATATCCTTTCGCTCGACCTGGTCCAACAGTCGCCATGGCCGTGTGAGAAAAACACTGGCGTGCCATACGAGAGAACTGAGGTCGAGTCCTCGGGCAACGGAATTTATTCCTTTTGTTTAAATTAAATTTTTGATTTATTTTTTAAAGTTAATTTCCTTTTAACTTTAGTTTTTATTGTTTTGAAAAGGAAAATATATCGTTTATATAAGAAAATTTTAAAGTCTGTTTTATTTCATTATTGCTTTTAATTTTTTAAATTTAGTTATTAGATTTAATTTTTTAAAGGTCTTTTTTTCATTTAATAAAATTTTTAGAAACTTATATTTTTAATTTATTTTTTTAATCTAATTTCCTTTTAATTTTTTTATTGTTTAAAAAAGAATTAATTATTATTTATTATTTTCTTATTGTTTTTAATATTTATATTTAATTTTTAGATTCATTTTTTTTTAAAGAAAAATTTATTTGTTTTCTTAATGTTGTTTAATTTTTAGACACCTTTTTCATTTTTTAAAATTAGCTTTTACATTTTATTATTTTAATTTTTTTTTTAATTTTCAGAAACTTATATTTTTGCTGTTTTTTATGATACTTTTTCCTCTTTTCAGTAAAATCGGTTTTGTATCAAAATTTCTTTGCTATAAAAAGAAATTTTTTTAATTTCATTATATTTTTAATATCTTATTTTCTTTTTTTCTTTTTAAATAAATTATTTTTTTCTTTTCTAATATAATTACATATTTTCTTTTAGGGAAACATATATATGTTATTATTTATATTAAAATAATTAAATTTTTAGAAATTTATTTTATATATTTTTTTTAAATTTGATTTTCTTTTACTTTTTTAGTGGTTTTTAATAGAACAGTATGTACATATACATATTTTAAATTGCATTAATTTTTTTGAAAACTTGTTGCTATAAAACCAACAGAATAACCCTAAGACCCCCCTTGTTAGCAGATCTTTCGATTAGGGCCAGTTTTTCAGTGCGAGCTTAAATCTGGCTGTGGTTTCAACTTAGTTTAAACGGGCTAGCTCGATTAGCCAGTCAAATGCCAGCCAGATGTTAAATATAAACGCAGTTTACGTGCTCTAAGTTTAAACTGGCAATGAAAAACGGGCCTTTAAGGCCAATCTACATAAAACTTTCGCGTTGGCTTTGGTGTTGGCGTTTGTTTGACAGATCGGGCGTTAAAAGTATGCTTGCTGCAATGAACGAAAGATTTTTTGCCAGAATTGCCCTGTTAACCTCGTTTAGCCAAAAAGTGGACAGAGCTGGGATTCTTTTAAGTCAATTCAAGAAAAAAATTACCATTAATTATAATCTGTATTTTTTCAAGAAACAAAAAAAAAACATATATGTATGTGTGCGTGTATTTGAGCGCCTGAAATGCAAATTTAATTGCTTTTAAAGATTCAAATGTCGTTGTGGCCAAGTGTTGCCAACTGTCAGAGCGCATTTGTTAATTGGATTACAAGCGGCGAGTGCACTTGGCGCAAGCACGCGACACTTGACACTTCGTCGCCGAACTGTGTCACTGCGCACAATAACAGCAACAAAAAAAATAAATAAACTAAAACAACAACAAAAGCGAGATAAAATCAAAACATGGCACAAATAGACACATTGCATATGTAAGTGTGTGTGCGCGCGTTTATGTCAATGGCGGTGCTGGCGAGTAATTAGGTGCGAAAAAGCAGCCATTGTCGCATAAAATGTGATCGCATGCAGAGTAAATAGCACGCCATAACAAACATATGTATGCGCTAGTATGTGTGTAGATAGATACACATGCATACGTATGTGTTGTATTCGTATGTCTATATAATTATGCTTGCTGGACGTTTAAAGTTAGTCAGTTTATTCTAAAATTTCCGCAGCTAATTTGCTGCACACACCGCATGCGAATGTATGTATGTATGTGTAATTGTATGCATGTACTTCCCCAGCACAATAACGTAAATATTTCCATAGACAACCGCAGAAGTGTGCGAATACATCAGTGGTACACACGGCTGCGGTGCGCGATGTTGCATGGTGGAGCGGCAGCGATGCAAACACAATGTTGCACAATTGCGCATGGAAATCTGCATACATACACATGTATGTATATCTATAAGAAAGATAATACTCCGGCGGCCATGTGTGAGTACTCCGGCGGCAGCAGCAGCAGTTGGCAGCCATTCAATTGAACGCGTTGCATTCGCGAGTTTGCGGCAAGAAAGACAGAACAAAACACCGCATTCGCCCCACCTCACCTCGCCGCGAAGGTAATTGCGTCGACGCTGCCACAGCATTGTGGCACGTTTCAGCGCTGCATGCCACAAAAACGTCAAAACAATAAAAGCCAAAAAGACAACAAAGCAAAAACTCGTTTGGAAAGTGGTGAAAGCAAATTGGAGCGCTCCAGTTTCTATACGCGCGCGCGCAAGGACGAACCGAACGAGGTGAACGCTAGGGCGCAAGTGAAAGCGCGCGTCAGCCCGTCAAGAAGTGAGGCAGTCAACCAAGCGCGCAACAGAGCGCCGTTGAGCTACCGCCGAGAAACAAAGTAAGCTAACCAACGCGCAGCCACCGAATATGTGTGTGTGTGGGTCTGTGTGTGTGTAGCTCGTAGCAACATCATAAAAGTGGCACAAGTCAACATGCACTCGCTACACTCGCACACAAGCGCACACACTGGCGCGGCGCATGCACAGGCAGACAACAACGATATCGTTGCCAGGATATGCTGCAACTTTAATGTGGCACACACACACACACATATACGCGCGCGCGCGCGCCATTCATTCGGTGACCGCGAAGCGCAATTCGCCACAACAGCGCAGCGCACGTTTGTGCAACATAATTAAAATTCTGCTGTTGTGGCTAGCAACAACCGCCAAAGCCGCAACAATAACAATGCCAACAACAACAACAACAAACTATTATGCTCGTACCGTTAACAATTGCATAGTTGCAATAACAATGTCAGCGCTATTACTAGGTATTTTGTTTACAAACAAAAACATTTTGCGCGGTGACAGCGGCAAGCGTGGCAAACAACAACAATAAAAATATAAACGGTGGAAACAACCGCACCGCGTTCGTTGTACATCGATCACGTGCCGCGCCAGTTCTGGCATGTCACGATGAGATTACGATGGAAGCATTTACGCCGCCGAATAGTGGTTTGGGCACCAGCGCGCAATGTGGCATGCAACGCCCATACTCGAATGGCAAGCTGCAAAGTGTGGCGCACTCTCAAACAAGGTACTTCCTAAAAAAATATTATGTGGCACACATTTGCTGTCCTTTTGCCGCTCTCACTCTCCTATCCTTGCGCTCTTCTTGTCCATTCACTTTGAATTTACCTCCATTCATAGGAAACGGGCCCACAAACTCAGTTCGCCTTAAGCTGCAGCGGATGGTCACAGGATGTTGTTGTTGGGCGCAAAAGGAAATGCCGCCGCGGTGGTGCGCCTCCAAATATGCCTGCATTTAGAACCCCCAGCAACTACAACTAAATGAGCTGCGGCGGAAAAGGCGCCTTTGTTGTGAGACGCAATTTCCGCGTGGTTTCATTTTAATCACCCAAATTTATGAACGCCGGCGGTTAAAGGCAGAAATGCACTTAAAATACAATGGAGGGGAAATAAGTTAGTGATAAAAATGACGCGAAATTCCAACGGTGTTTTTGTATTGTAAGTTGCCTCCAAGAGTGTGTTGCATACGCACGCATAATTGGAAAGTGGGCGCATCGAAAAACAGTGCAACTAGTCGCACAACAATAAACACACACGGACCATTTCCGAAATATCGATTTGTTCTAAATTCAAGCTATAAACTTTTTGTTGTTGTGAAACTTTTAATCGCGAAGCAAACACCAAAGACCAGACAGCAATCCAATGAATTTATTTCCGCTATTTAATTTTTTCCGCGCAAATATTTCCACAAATCTGCCTGCACTTACTAAATCCATAAGCGCTTTCATTAAACGCAATTTGTTTGCTTGAGCCAAATATTAACCGAGTGTGCTGAATGCTGCCGTACAGTCTAGTCTAAGTATTACCGTTGCTGCGCCGCCCACATCCACACCCATACGCACACACACCAGCATCCTATTTGTTTAATTGTCGGCTTGTTTAGCTGTCTAACCGATCGCCTAATGACGCCATTAAAATAATTTGGAATTGATATTTTGCAATTTATGAGCTGGAAATGTGTGGGTAAATGAGTGAGTGGGGCGAGTGAGGAGTATGATATATGTACATACATATGTATGCATGTATTTGTGATTTCATGTGTTGGGCAGGTGGCACACACATTTAACAAATTCCATTCGATGAGTTTACTGCACGTGCAATATTATCGATGCACCCTCGGGGAATATGCAAAAAAAGTAGGACCACGCATCCCTTGAAAATCGATGGATTTACATACGCACAACCAAATATATGAAATCCCCGCTACTTGCTGCATTTGCGGTTTACCAGCGACACTAGGCGCATTCACGCAGTTGGATAGTGGAGTGAGGGATGTAAAAGGTAAGGGGTTGGTTGGTGCTAGGCAGCTGCAAATGTATTTGATGAGTCTAGGGACCCTTGCTGAACGAATATCAACACCCAGTTAAAATACCAGTGAACCACCCGCTGCACTTACATACAAACACGCATACATCCTTATACAAACTAGGCAGCAACATGTTAACGCATGACATAGATAGAGATGTAGGAAACTTGTTGGTTTTTGCATTTTGTTTGTTGGTTTTCGTTTTGTTTGTTGGTTTTCGTTTTGTTTTTTTTTCGTTTACCATCGGTCGCTGCGGGCACCCAACAGACCCACCTACTTATGCACAAACATTGATAAAAGCTTGCATTTGTGTAAGTCCACATTTATGTGTTTATGAAAGAGTATGTAATTTCACTAATTATGCTGCTGGCTTAATTAGGATTCTGTGGTTGCATGCCGCAAGCGCACACCGCCTGCAAACACATACTATGTACATCGTATGTATATGTGTGTGCATATTGCAAACGCCCAAAGCATGCCGATAGCAATTGAGGGTGTGCCAGAAGCTACATACATATATTTGTATGCAGATTGGTGTACAGCTTTCATGGATGTACTTATTTTGTATCTATGGATGTATGTGTGTATGTGAAATTGTTTGTTTGCCTAATGAGTGCACTTCAATGTAAATGCGATTCATTGTTAATTATGTATTTTGTGCAATATTCACAGGGCGTTGGGCAGCGTTTTCAGTTAAAAACGGATTTGCGGTGGAAGAGTTGCAAATTTTTCGATTGTCCAAAAATAATGTAATCACAATTTGCGTGAACGAACGTTGTTTGTTTGGTTGCACGTTTGCCATGTATGTATGTTTGAATTAGCAAATATTTATTTGGGCTTCATTTAAAACATTTCGGAAATATGCATTTGGGTGTACGCAGTGCAGAATAAATGCAAGGGACACTTCATTACTGGTCACTTTTTTAATTAAAAACTTTGCAATTGTGAGAAAAATTACTCCCGAATGTTTAGTTTATAGCCCAATTCCTTATCGGTGACATACACTTTTTTTAAATTTAAACTTTTTCATATATTTTTCTGTAATAAAAACTGTGACAAGAATTTGTCACTGATACAGAATAGAGCCGTTAGTGAGTGTACGATGGTACGGAGTACAAGAAGAGAGCGAGAGAGAGAGAGAGATATGTACATATCGTAGCATATCTACGTGAATTACGATTGCTATAAGTTAGGATGTTTAAAGGAGAAGGAGGGTGGCCTCATAAAAATGACCAGAAAAAATTTTACCATCATGCAGAGAATAATATCAAGGAACTGAGAGGGGAAAACAGAAAAAGAAAACCGTAAAAATCTGCTTGATTGAAGCCTAATCGATACGTCAAAGCCATTGTTAGAAGATTTTATTCGAAACCTTAACTAGGCTGTAAGAGCATGCGAGGCCCAATGATTGAGTAAAGCTCTGGAAGTGCAGTCATATTTCATGATATAAATTTTTTGTTTGTTTTTAAATTATATCCGAAATAAAAAAAATTTAATTTTGTTAATTTTTGGGTCAACATTACATATAATTACCAACTTTGTGATTTTTTTATTTATTTTTTGAGTAATCAATTTCATTACGCTAGATCAGCCAAATCTCCCACGGTGCTTTGTGCCCTATTACGCCCTGTTTGTTGCTGATATTTCTGAAAATTGATTTGATTTCTGCATTTCCTGTAACGGAATTGCTACGTCCATCGTCAGGGAAACATTTAAGTGAATAACCGCTTGGGCTTTCTTGTTACTCGTACTTTCTATGCTCTTATGAACGCAGACCTAATAAAGGTGAGCACTTTTAGACACAGTCAGCGTTTCTTAAATTTTTTACAATCTAAAGATTTGGCTGCTTTTATTATAGCCGAAATCTCTGCTAAAAGAATATTTATATTATCAGACAATTTGAAAGATGAACAGATCTCAATTTCGAACAACAAATAACAGAGTTGGAGCTCCCCATCTTAGAGCCATCTCTAAAAATATGCGAGCTGGCTTATTACGACAACAAAGCATGGCCTATGGCAGTTGTGAGAGCCATGTTCTTACCAATATATAAGATTTGAATCGTGTAAAGGAAGATCTTTTCAAACATAGGCATTCTCTTCTTAGCTACAAGTATGAGTGACGGCAAATGACTTTCCCTGAGGCTCAAAATTAGCTTTTTATGTTCACTTAATCGACCTTACCAGGTGTCCCAATAATATGTGGATCACCTTAATGCGAGTATTTTTTACAAATTTTCCCCTTTTTTCCTCAATCGCATATTTGGGCGCAGAACCATAATACATTTTAATTTGCGAGTAAATATTGTTACATCGCTCGCAATTGCTCTTGAGTGTGAAATTACGTGTAGAAATTTTTATTACAAAAAACACTACCTACCGACAATTTGCATACTCGTACATACATACATATGTATGGGTATATGCACCTCAGACGGATGGACAGACGCGTGCACCACCGCATTTGGTATTCCAAGGCGTGCATTCGTCATAGAATTGCGCACAATTTTGAATTGAATTGAATTGAATGGAATTAAAATTGGAATTGGAATAAAATGAAATGAAATGCGCACTCGTATGCCGATCCATCAACGTAAATATGTATGTATATAGTACAATGTAGTGCATGTGCATTTGTGTGTGTTCTGATGCATATCAATAAACAAGTAATGAATATCTGAGAATCGCACTGAGTGCTCTGTATGCGGAAAGTATTCCCAGTTGCCAGTTGGGGCAACAGCTGCAGGCTGCGAGATCGCTGCGAACGGCAGTCTAAAGTCTACATGCGAGCTACAGTTTGCCCCCAGGCCGCACCCCAAATTTATCAAAACATACATACTACATACTTACTGCTGTAGATGTGGTGCTTTCGTTAGCAATGTATGTATGTATGTATGTATGTACTCGTATCTCTGCACTCATTAATAAAATCAACGTGTGAAAAATGAAAATAATGAAAAATTGTTACACATTTGTAAAGCGAGCAGACAGACATATGGGGAACTGCAGGCAACTACAACAACAACAACAACAACATTTGCATTTTGCGCTCATAACGTGCCTGCCACATGTGTGTCGTGCAACAAAGACGTGCTCTGTATTTCATTGGCCACGATTTTTTACACAAATCGCATATTAGTTTATAAGTGCATATGTACATGTGTATGTATGTATGCATTTTGATATATGAAAAGCTCATAAGAGGCGCCCAACCTCTAAATGCAGCGCACAATGAGTTAATGATATTGATTGCTGTTCAAATGAAGTGCATTGAATGCGCAGAAAATCCGTAAAGTACACACGAAAAATGAAATTGAATGTAGCTACATACATATATATGTATGTGAGGAAAAAATCCGCTTTTAACTTTGACCTTCGAATGTGTGGGGATCATAAAAAAATGCGCGTTATGGCATAGCAGTATAAAAATTTTATAAAAAAAAAACGTACGGAAATCATGGAGGAAACAACTACGTCGAAATAATATTCAAATGATCTCGTGACCTTCCACAAAAGTATGTGTGATTATTCACAATTAACAATGAAAATAGTTAAAAAACTTAGGTATTTGAAAATTACGTGGTTATGCTTTTTTTATTCTACATTGCATTGAATTTTTTAAATAATTTTTGGAATTAATCATCTCTTTGAAATTAAAAAGTCCTTTAAAATAAATACTGACGTCAGAGAGAAAAAATAAAAACGTCGCTTTAAATAAAAAAGTCGGTTTCAAACCCATTTATTTATTTTTTATTTTATGGTAGGAGAGCTTCTCAAATAATATGGAAGCAATTTATCGAATTAAGTTGTTGAAAAGTAATGAATATCTAAATCCCGGGACTAATCCCGAAAAGCGAAAAAATTAACATCCCTAATACAGACATACATAAATATATGCTAACGTACATACATTTGGTCTTGTTAAGCAATGTAGCAGATCCGTAATTTGGAAAAACACGTACGTATTTAGTTATATGTATGTATGTATATCTACATACATACTAACATACGAGTTGATGTATGTACTTAGCTCCATATTTGTAAATTTTGAATTGTGGCATAACCAAATTATTGCCGCCAATCAACCGCAACAAATGTCTAAACATTTTAGATGTCGATAATTTTACGGCTGATTAAATGCATAAATATTACAATTACCAGCATTTATTCATTTTTGAATGTAAATTGAACTTTGCGTATACATATGTATAAGGGAAAAACAAAATAATGAGGCTGTGAAATTTGAGATTTTTATACATAAATATTATTTTCATGCATATTTATAATGAAAGCAAATATTCGAAATGCTAAATTATGTTCGATATATTCATGTTCTTCTTAAAAACAATGAGGGTTTAACTTAAATTTAAGGAAACAACTTTTACATAAAAAAACGTTCCGATTGAACTATAATATGAGGCATGGTACGAAAATCGAACTTTACTCGTATATATTCTCACTGAGTACAGCTTTTTATTTAATACAAAAAAAAAAAATATTTTTTCAAGTGAGTCCAAACTTTTTTGACGGCTGTAACCGGTTGGATAACCAGTGAATAATCTTATGGCAGCTCTATTGAAAATATTTGTGTCCTGGCCTGCCTAAGGCCACCTTACTGCGAAAAGTGTAGAGAGCTGAGAACACGAAAACATTCGATAACATTACCACAAAGAATATTGAAGGTTGTCCTTTAAGCAGCTCTTCAGTGACTATGTTGCCCTCGATTTCGAAGACTTTCGTTGACAAAAAATGTAGAGTGTCAAAATACTCCCGGACAAACTTGTAGCTGATTATCTATTGGAGAGGACCCGAAAAATCGCCTAACTATGGTAACACCTGTGAAATTCGGATTAGGAAAATAAATATCGGCGCAAAGGTGAATGTTTCGATTCCGAAGCGTCTCGCAAATGAGAAATTCGATAATTTTTTGTTCCTTTTGTGGACTGAGTTTGGACTATAGCCTGTGTGGTAAGAATTTATTTTTACTTTTATTAATTTTACACTTTTTTTAGCGGTGCAAGCAATAACTATACTATACTATATATATGATTTCGATTTATGATCCATTAACTTCGCACAGGTGTAAATATCGTACCCAAGTGAGCGCATATCTCTTTCAAAACCAACACTGATACAAAGGTTTGTTTTTCTTTTCACTATGACAAATTTAATGCACATAATTTTTCATCCCCAAAAAGAAAAAAAATTCAAAGGACGTGTAAATCCTATCAAAAGAGGCCACATTGAAACGGAAGTTCCAATGATTACTCCCCGTTTCTATCATTCCCCACAGCAATACACGTTATACGATAATCAATTCAATAATAAATAAATTCATATGGTTTTGTATTGACAATAATTTCGATATTGCGGCAGAAATTTAAACATTGTATTAGAAGGCAGATAACTACTTAACTGATATACCGGCAGAGTTTAATTTATAAGGTCGTAAATTGTTGCATAGAGCAATCAAAATCCATTCGTGTATATTTACGAATTGCGCTCTTTGTGTGTGAGTGTGTGTCTGTGTAATAATTATTTAGATGTAAACAACACTAATGCTTCCTAAACATTTATTTTTTAAAAGACATCCGCCTGAAGGTGTGAAGTTTTGTGAAGATTTTGATCTGATCGCATGCAATGGCTGCCGCAAGTATTTAGTCTACCGATCGTTCGATATATATATTTTTTTGTTTTCCTAACACTTGAATACTCGTAACTCAGCGATCTTGTTGACTTATTGACAGTCTGAATACGTCCTTTAGAGTTGGCGATTTTAAGCAAATATAAGTACTGAACTTTTTTACAGGTAAATGTCCCAGCGGTGAATTAGACTTATACCTATGTAACTATGTAGTCCGGAGCTGGGTTTAAGGAGGACAGTATTAGGTTACATTCAGACAAATTTCTACCACACTAAATTCAAAAATAAAATTTCCGTCTAATCAAAGCTCTGAATTCCGTAGAAGAAGCTGCTACCGCAGTGAATATTTTTTTTTTGAGTCCAATTCATATAACACTCATCAACGATTTTTTAAGTTGAACTTATTTTTGGGGGATTTTTTTTCGCATATTTCTAGCCACAATTTAGGAACTGATATAACAGCATAATTTTTTGTACTGGGTTTGTTTGTCGCTGTTACGCACACACACACACATCCATATCTGATATAGCGATAACGTGCAGTTATTGGAATGATAAATACTAAGTTGGTACTCCAAGTTGTCTGCTCTTTATTTTTATTTTTGTTTATACCATACTTATTTAGTTAGACTAGATAATAATAATTTTGCTGTTGTTGTTTTTATTGCTGATTGCGGCTCTTATCTCATCGTTGACTTTTACTTGTTAAACATGCAATCATAAAAGTCAGTTAAGCTTAAATAACACAAAGCCATACAACAAGCAAACACAAACAACGCCGTGCGAGCGAGTATCTAAGCGTAATTTTTATTTGCTAACATTTTTTCAAATACATACATACATACATACATACATATGAAATAATTTCATACTTATTCACGCATATATATGTACATTTGTATGCATTTGTGAGTTTGTGTATGCACATTGCAGAGATAAGGCGAGAAAAGCTGAAAGTGTTGAACTGACCGTCGTCAACGAGAAGGAGGAGAAGGGAAATTGTGTCGGGAGGCGAGCTTTGGATTTGTATCGTGCTGGCTATGGTAATAAAGTGGACGACATTTTTATGACAATCGAAAGCATTTTGCTGTAAAAATGCATTTATGTATGTACATATATACATACATACGTATATATAAACAGACCTGCAGGAATACCCCGAACTTTATTCAAATTTCTAGTTCTAGCCAAAAACGAGCCAGTGCGTTAGTAAATAAATCCCCACCAGTTCAAAAAACAGCGAGATGTGGTACTTTTAAAAAACTATTTTGCTGCTAAGTCAACTTTTTCTAAAAAATTATGTCTATTTTGATGCAAGAAGCAAGAACAATTTTCTAAAAGATCGAACTACTACCCATTTTATTTCTAAACCGATTCTGTTTAGTGCTACCCAGTACAAAATAGTAACAGCCAATGTGAAAAGTCCCAAAGAATAAAAAAAAAAAATTTCGTTAGAAATCTATGTATATCGCAGAAGAAGCATTGAGGACTGATTCCGAACTATGGAAAAGGTAATGCAGCGGGGGATAATTTCCTAGCGCGGCGCTATGTTAAATTCGACAGTTTTTTTCGTGCAAAAGAGATTTATCGCGAACCAGTAGTGGGTCTAAAATTTATACTCTAAATGCACTACAAGCCCAACAGTTCAGAACTGGAGATTTTTGCGCCACAGGGTGTGAATGTTATTGCGAGTGTGTATATACATACATATATACATATGTATGTATGTGTGTTTGTCTCTACGAGCACCAGCTGAAAGGCCATTCAGCAATTTGTTTTTTAAGCTTTGTTGCTGGTGTTGTTGCAGTTGTTATTATTAGATTGTTTTGATTGTAAAATGCATTGGTTTTAGTAGCAAATTTGTGAACACAAATACACACACATACACACACCCATAGTTACAGTGCATTACTCTATTTATTATATCTTTCGCTTGAGGGCATTTCTAAAATAACTTTTGCAGACGAAAATTGTTAACACCCAATTACATAAATGTTTTCTTTAATGCCTCGCTAGTTATTTTTAATCTAAAATTTGGGACAGAAGCTTTCGAAGCTAATTAATGGGAATAGATCAGATTTTTTCGAAAATAATGAGGCACTTATAAGAGTTATAAGAAAATTAAAACTATAGTTAGATGTTCAGAAGAACGAAACGCTTTATGGCAAATTCTCTAAAAAGAAAGCTTTTGTGGTTTTTCAGGGAAAACCAAATTGGATAGTTTATTATTGTCTAAACTGAAGTATCCTCATCATCGATTACCTTGTATAGTCTTAAACAAACACCGATGAAAATTGCGAGGAACTATTAGATCGATCCGACATCAAATTTAAGTAAAAGATAAGACACGAATCGCGTGTTTTGAAGCCCAAATGGTGGTATTATTTACAGGATATTAAGAAAATTTAAGAAAAGTGAGTGTGTGTTTTTAAAATTTTTATCGGCTTATTGACCTACCCTTATAATTTCTTTTTAGCACTACACGCCTTGGTATGAAGTATTTACAGGAAGTCGAACGTTTCAGAGATACGTATTAATTTACGACGGAAAACTTCCTCTGGCAGCAAATAACTTTCCTGTAGTAGTACCTAATGCATTCCAGACCTGAGCCGAGGAAGCTGGAAACATGAAATAAAATTTCTCAAAATATTTAAATAGCGTCACGGATGGGTGGAATGTTTGATGACAAAGCTCTGACGAAGCTCAGGTCCCTGTTAAGCGCAATATGGTTTGATGAATATCTATGCCCGATTATTGGATTCTCCGCTGAAGCGATCATACGTTTGCGCAGCCATGGTTGGACGACGAAAGCAAGCCCCTGATGAACGGATTAAGTGCGGAAGGGTTTGTTTGCGATTGGGTTAAAGAACAGGCGCAACTTTTTGAAGGAGTGACGCGATAGGCGAAGTTTTTTAGTCTCGATCCAAACTGACAAGTGTCAAGGCCACCCTAAATACTTTCTTGTTTCCGAGAAAGATTATGCGTATTTTTATTTTGAATTATCTTCTTTTCTATATTATCTTAGAGAAAAATTAATAAAAATTCTCCCTTGAAAGAAGAAGGAGTAGGCTTTAAACTCTGGTCACTCAATACAATAGAATAATAAATAATCGAGCACGAAAAGCCCATCGCTTCAAGAGGTCAGAAATAAGGACATCTAGAAGGCTTAATTCAGCTGGCTGGGGAATATGAATCCCAATAGAAAATCAAAGCAATCCTTTCCCACACAGCTGGATATATAGTATAATATAATGCTTTTGTATGTTCTCCATACAAAAGTGTAGTAAATACTAAATGTAGTATGTATGTAAATATGTATGTGTGTTGTAAAATCTCCAAATTCTACTGCCCAAATCCCAAATCGTTTCTTAAATCATCAGCTTCAACATCTTCGTCCGACAGCTGGTTATGCTGGCAGCAGCAACAACAACAACAATCTTATTTTGATGCAATGCGTCGTCACAACATACACCAACATTGTTGTAGCTGCAGACTGTTGAATGGCACGTAATTGTCATCATTAATTAACATATTAATTTTACTATCCCTTGTTTAGTTTGGCAAGTGACTCTCTCTCTCTCTAAGCTACAAGGTAATGCACTAATGGCAAGTGTGTG
>NW_023458566.1:20089596-20130023 GCF_013731165.1 Rhagoletis pomonella | reverse complement strand
TGACGAATACATATTTACATATGTGACTATATGTATGTGAGCGTTTTCAATTATGAATTATGCAAAGAATAATAAATTAATAAATGGTTGGTGATGAGGTAGGATTTCTATAGCTTGCATTGATTTGCATATACTATACAACAATAAAATCCATTTAAATATTTCTTAGACTTTATCAAGAGTGTTTTGTTAATAAGTTGCCACTGTAAGGAATTAGATCACCGAGGAGTTCAGCACTGAACAACAACTACACCTGGCTACCAACGACATTCAGCAAAAGACTATCACTTTGACGAATTCGTGCTCTGTGATTGCCACAATAGAGTCTCAATAACCACCAATGTTAGACGAATAGCTTCAGTTGCCTCGAGAGACTTGCGTAGCTCTAGCCCATTAATAACTGATTAACATAGATGCTTCTACCTCTATTGAAAATCAAACTCTTTTTTTTGAAAAAATTAAACCCAGAAATTTGACCGCAGAAGCAATAATTAGTAAGAAAATGGAAGTGTCGGTTAAGTATTCCCTATTAGCCACTATCTACAGCACAAATGTGTTCAACACGGCAAATTGGCAGAAACTCATCACGGCTTTAGAACCATTTACAGTTGTAGCGCATTCTCTGAATCTTTGTGCGATTTATTTCGAAGATGAAATCTTCCATTAAGTTTGGTGCTGGGATCACTCCCTTAGAACATAATGCCATGAGAATTAAGATCTAGAAATTTTGAGTTATTGGAAGGAAGGCGCACAAATGTAGGCTACTGCATTAGACGTTGAGTCGTATAATCGCAGCCTTAATAGTACTATCTAGACTACAGAACAGAACAGAAACTACATTCTCTTCGTGTTTAGGAGAGGCTGCACACCAGAGAATATAATTTATAAATCACATTGGAGGCAGTGAATAATGCATTCAGGTTCATTCTGGCCCAACTAAGAAGCGATGAGCGTCGCCGAAAACGATACTACTGCCCGAGTTGCTGCAACAGCTAAGGCAAGAAGAGCCATTACGAAATAGGCGATCGTAACATAGCGCGCTGAGACGAAACGAGCCGATTAGAATGGGCTGATCCCGAGGATGGTTAAAAGGAACAAAAGTAGAACTTAATGCTCAAGGTCGGGTTATAGTGGAAGATGTGAAATGGGCGATGCTACAATTGACCCAACCGACAAAAATCTATCAATTTACTACACTTGACTCACAGCGATGCATCACATGAACAATGTACGAAACGATCTCGAAAACAACTGATTTTTAAGCAATCAAATTCAGCTGGCTTTCGAAAATTTAATTAAGCAAATCACAACTATCGTTATTTATCGAAGACTTAATCAACGGTTGTTTGATAGAAAATTTTCATGCAAACGACGGGGCAGAATCACGTCAGTATGTTCTTCTCGGCCGCTCTGACTTAGATGACTTTTACCTTATTTCCTGAGTGCAACCCGTGAGCCATTAGGAAAGAAAATTACTCGCCAACAGAAGTTTCTAAAACAACACGAACCAGTACTAGCTTTGGTTAACTTTAAAGTATGTATTCGTTTTTGTGCAATTGCCTTCTGTATTTTTCCAGTCACTATGTATGAACTAAAGCGATTTCTGAGCTACTGACTTACTGCTGAATTTATGAACTTTCTACCCAAATAAAGTCATGGAAAAATACTACACAAAAATAAGAAAATAATCGATAAGTGAGCAAACGCATTAAATAAATGAAATTAAATGAAAAGTTGCATGGTCGCTAAATCACTGGGGATCATCAGCTCGAGCGAAAAATATAAGAAAAAATCAAAGGTAAAAAATACATACATGAAATTAAGATAGTGGAATACACACGCTGATGTTGCACAAAAGCTGCGTTGCGTTGACAGCGATCGGCTGATGCGAGCCATAAAAGGCAAACGAAAGGAATTTCGAGGCAAATGACGCAGCACGCTGCCGTGCGGCAACGCTTTTGCAATGCGCGTGGAGCTTAATTAAATATGCTGAGAAACATTGTGAAATTCAGTTGCACCACATTATGTGGATGCAACTGGAAACTTGAGTGGGCAAAAGTAACGACTAAATAAAGAAAAAAAAAAAATATTAAATCAATAAAAAGCTAGGCATAAAAATCGATTTAAAAACCATAAAAAATTACGTACATATGTATGTATATAAGTAGTAATGCATTCACTTAAATATGCACACATACATATGTACGTACATACAAATGTGCTTGCATTAAAAATATAAATATGCGTAAAACAACAAATGTAAATGCAGCAAGCAGAAAAAATTATCTCTACTGTCGCGGCTGTAATTACAAGCGCTGACAAAAAAGCACAAACAACAAAAACAATAACAACTACAATACACCTCATTAAGGCGCGTACGTACAGCCAGCCGCATACATATTTACATGGTTAACACGCGTAAAACAACAATAACATTTATAACTGCAGTAAAGACGGCAAAAACAAACAACAACAACAACAACAACAACGACTTTGGTACTGACTGCAGTTGTAATTTATACATTATTTCATAAATAATTCAGAAGCTGGCGCGCATGCGCACTGGGTTTTCGCTTTTGTATTTGTTTATTTTAAAATTTTTTATTACTCAGATTTTTTTGCTTATTTTGCTTTTTTATTTATTTCGCATGCCTCCTTTCTTATTAAAAATACACATAAATAGGCAGCACTGTACCCATATGAGTAGGGTTTTCAATTTGGCGTTGCGCATGCGCACCATTCACACGCACACACACCGCACATTGGCCCACTACTGCGCGAGTAAAGCATACATATGTACATATTTACATAAATATATGCCACACGCAGGCTTACAACATGTCGCTTTACACACGTGAGTGGAGCGCGATTGGCTGCACCACGCACAATCACACTGCCAATTTTGTAACATTGAGCCGGTGCGCCGTGCGACGCAGAATTGAGCTGACGGCAATGTAAGACACTTTCGCAGACGTGCGTCCCACGCAAATTTGCCGCGAAATGCGATTCAATGGAGCGAAAAATTTTTTTTTTTTTTTTTTTTTTTTTTTGTTAGCAAGCGAAAGCAATGCGACGCGACGTGGCACATTACGCGCGACATTAGATGTGGCAAACATATTGAAGCCGACAGACAACGTTTATGTATATGTATGTAAGCATGTAGGCAACAATGTCCGTCGGCATGAAGACACAAATCGCATAGATAGATAGTCGAACGCATGCCTGGTGAGGTGAGAAAGGAAGGCAGCTAGCCAGCCACCAGCCACCAGCCACCAGCCACTAATCGATTGCAAATCTAATGAGGTGCGAAGAGGCGTGCGCCAAGTGGGCCGAGCGCGCGCCACATACCTCAGCCAACAAACTTTGTCGTCGTCGTCGTCGTCGTCATCATTGTCGGCACTGTCGTCGTCACCAAGGCACACACTCGCACATAATCGGACCGACAAGTCGCGACCCGCGAAGTCAAGCAGTCAACGAGTCAAGGCAACGCGTACACCATCGACGCGTACAACGACAACGAGGTGGCTCACTCACAGCTTTTTAAAGTGGCATTGCTGCGGTGGCAAGGTGCTTTTTGCCTTCAGGCAATTCGCTGACGACCGCGATAACGACTTGTGGCGGCTGGCTGGATACAGAGGCTGATTGCCAGTCATTGCGCTGCGCTGGGAAGGGAGGCCAATTTTGTGTGCGCTGTGTCGTGTGCCTTGTCGTCTGTCGCCTACTGCAAGCGTCAAGCGTTGCTGTAACTGCTGCCGTTGGCGGCGTTTTCATGACACAGTTGCCCAGTCTGCCGCCGGCGTGTTGTGCGTCTACGATTGGAATGCTGTTGCGACGCGGCTGTGCCGACGGTTTGGTGGACTACTTGGTGTGGCAGGTTCTGTGCGTAGGCGTTGTCTGCAACAGATGAGAGGTGCACAGGGGCGACCAAAAATATAGATTATCGAACCACAGAGGTCGCGCGCGCAGCAAGGAAAAGGCAGCGATAGGCAGAGTGACAAAGCTGACAAGTTGCAGAGCGCGCAGCGAGCTGTGTGGGTCGTCCATTAAATCAAGCTATTAAATTTGAAATACATCGTGTGGCACGTACATATGTACGGCATTTGTGTGTGCATTTGGCAACGTGTAAATGTTTATTTAAGTACATATATTTGCTGTTGAGACAATTTTTAATTAAAATTGCCGCCATGCGCAGTTAGTGTAGCGCACATGGAATCAGGCGTCAGGCAATCATAAATTCACAAGGCCGCATAGAGGTAAATGTGCAGCCAACTATGAGGAACACCCTTCGTAATTCGAGTAGCGCTAATAGCTCCGACGCCCATGTTCTTTGTATGCGAACGGCTCTTGTCAAGTGTGTATGTGTAACGCCCAGCTGCAGCGCTGATTCTTCGACTTCCCTTGCGTGTAATTAACGCCATTTCAAATGGCAAATAAATTAATGACTACTTGTAAGTGCATTACGATGTAGCGTTCAGATACCCACCATGCTCAATTTGCATACACACGACACACACACACACACACACACATGCACTTGAGTAAATGCAAGTGCGAATAATGAAATATGTATTAAAATTTATGTGGAATGCGATACAGCATTTACTAATCCATATGCACATAGTATTTAATAATCCGCTATGCCAAAGCCAAAGCGGTAATGGAAATGGAAATGGAAATTAAAAATAAATATATTTATTAATATTTTGCAGTCATTTGCAGTGGCGGTATTCACACCATGGCATAAAAAAAGTATGCGCATCGTATGGACACTTCATAAATTTACATTTAATTTAAAGCTAAACTTTTTTTTTTTTTATAGTCGAATGAACATTTATTACATCCTACCTTTATATGCTTCTCCATTGCGCTCTACTTCCTTAAAGAAGTAAAATGTTTACACTTCATTTACACCAGTCTAGCATTTTGCTTTGCTTATATGCAAGCTTGCTGTAAATTTATCTAACTCTAAGAATACCGTTAGTATCCGCTCTTATCATGCCCGTGTGTCTAAATATTCGCCTGCAGATAAATGCTCGCTGGCACATGGCAGTTGTAATAAAATAAATGGATAAATCAATTAATTCGAATGAGACGAGCTCTGCAACGGGTTTGACAGCTTGGATATATGCAATAAAAATGTGAACTTAGATGCATCTACATACATACGAAAATTTATCTATATATGTACATATGTATAGTAGATAGATGCTTTGCAATTTTTATGCATTGAAATATTCATACTTGCATTACGTGAGCGTTAATGGATGTGCAAAGAGGACTTACTCATTGACAACTTTTTGATGATCGCAGTTTAGTAACTGACACTTGCGAAATGTTCGGCGGCCGTAAAAAAGTTAGTAGAAGCGTTGTGTGGCCAAATACGAAAAAATTATGAAATATTTGCATTAAGAATAAACTATTGTACAGTTTTAGAGTAATAAGTAAGATAATTCGAGCATCTGTTTTTAGAACGATAGCACTGCCAATTGTTTGAAAGGCTTATACTATGTATGAACCTAAGCTGAGTGCTTTTTGAAGGAACCAACCAGCTTGGCAAAGAATGGCACCTGCGTGGAAAATCTTTATTTAATCTTTTGTTGAGCGCAACTGGTGATAGCGACACGGCAACATTGGTACTGCATAGAAATCTGCCTAATGTCATACACC
Organism: Rhagoletis pomonella; assembly: GCF_013731165.1. NCBI lineage: Eukaryota > Metazoa > Arthropoda > Insecta > Diptera > Tephritidae > Rhagoletis > Rhagoletis pomonella. The sequence goes on along the minus strand of NW_023458566.1, from coordinate 20,124,356 downwards.
TCCTATACCGATGGCTACAAAATGGAAGTTAGAGATGGGGGAGATGCTTTATTACCTAAACCATGGCCAAAGACGTACATATTTTCGTTTCCCTAGCCACCAAAGCTGTATATCATGGTGAAGTTTTGGCCATCCACAAGGAAGTGCGACGCCTTATTAGAGGCCTATAGAAAGAAAAAAAATAGATTATTTTCTTTTAAAATCGGCAGACTCACACGTAGACTATGAAAAATCTTTTACTGAATGCCGTAGATCTTTGAATGAGGTCGCCCAACAGATCAGAACTTAACTCTTATGGGTGCCCGCACAGCGGAATATTCAAAATAACGCAGAAGGACGAAGTGTCCAAGGATAGCTTCTATAAGCTCTTAGTGTGCACATACCAGCCATGCCCCCGCCATGTTATCAAAATCGGTCTTGGCGACTACAATGCCACGGTGGGCAAGGAAGATATCGTTGGAACCACCGTCGGAAAATTCAGCCTCCACAATGAAACTTCCGACAACGGACTGAGGATGATCGACTTCATCGATTCCCTAAACATGGTAGTATGTAGTATTTGGTTCAAACAAAACAAGATCCATCAAGCTATGCGGTATACGTACGCTGCGCTCACCTGCCTCTGTGCATCAAAAAATGTGCGCCCAAGTACGCAAGGAAAGCTTAGCGCCGAAAAGCTGCAATCACAACAGACAGCCAATGCATTCGCTACTCGACTCTCACACCTGCTCTCAGAGAGCACTATTCAACAAACCGACATATGTGAGCAGTGGAATCACAATTCCCGCTCATTAAGTACCGCCGCCGAAGATGTAGTTGGATTTAAGAGAGCCCGAAAGAACAAATGGTGCGATGCGGAGTGTCAAGAAGCTGCAGAGAAAAAAATGCTGTCTACAAGGCCATGCTGCTATCGGGCACAACGCGAGCTTTGTGGGACCGCTATAGCGAACTGAAGAGGGAAGCGAGACGTACATACATATGTATCTGTTGCAATAAGAAGAGAGAGGCCGAAATACGTGATTGCGAAGAGATTGAATTGCGGGCTGACCGGAAAAATGACCTGCCTGCTGAGCTATTCAAGTACGACGGCGAGGAGGCAATGAGGTGCATGCATTAGCTCTTATGCAGAATATGGTCAGACGAACGCATGCCCGTCGACTGGAATTTAAGTAACAAGAACCGCTAAGTCTGTTCTGCGTTCTCCATGTTGGATAAGGAAGCAAAGCGATTGGGTCTGGAGGTCAAAGAGTATCTCCTGTCATCAAACAAACAGTCAGCGCATTCGCGCCTTGGCACACACCGGAACCCGCTGTGGGTAGCAGAAAAAGATGGAGGCCCCCACTACGATTGGCATTTCCAATTGGCGAGAGTCGGCACAAAGAAGAAAAGACTGGTCTCGTTTAGGCGGTTACGGTGACAATCAAGAAGAATAGGAGCATATATGATGAACCGCTTTAGCCAAATGTTTGGAGGTGCATGCTACAACACTGTGGGGGGTACAGGTTCGTATCTCGGCACGCAATGGAAAACCTTCGATTGTACTTCTGCCATGAAAAGGCCTCCCAAAGAAAACCATCTGGGGTTCCTAAGTTACGCCAAACTGCAGGTCCCTTAAAATTGTGTGAAAACGTAAAAGCCTAAGCCTAAAGAAATTGTTGCGGAGGCTCGACCATACACTTAGCGAAATGTAGAAGCGCTTAGACCAGGTTAGTTAGACCTTTAATTTTATCAAAGACAGGACACGTTTCCAAAGATAATTCGATTTAAGTTGCAAATGATTTCCTTATTTTTTTCCACAGCTCCGTTGAAATGTGAATAATGTGCGCCTTCTCCTCCGAAGCTTAAACCAATTGTTATCTCTAAATTCGATTCCTTAAACAAAATTCGGTTGAGTGAATTTCGATATTAGAAACGTAAGCGGGCGGGGCGAGAGAAATAACATTTGGTTGCACGCTTGGGGGCGCTCAACGAACCGAAATCAATTTTCGCTAATTGGCATGAAATCGCCAGCGACCAGCCATGGACAGCAATTAAATTTCAAAGGCACATATACACATACAAAGCAAGGAATATCTATGTATATGTATGTGTATCTACAAAAGTATATTTGATGAAGATTTCTCGCTTGACTTCTTACATTGAGGCATTCGGATAAGAACAATTGGCGAACTAGAAAAGCCGATGTCCGATGGCGAACCGCAGGGGGTTGGGGGGGGGAGAATATTTAGAAAGGAAACTAAATTAAAGAGTCTTCAAACTTCATACACGGATGCTAGCCAGAGGAGAATGCATGTATACATACATACATATGTATGTAAGTATAAATTTTCCTCTGGCGCACAGGTAATAGAAAATAGCTAAAACCAAAAGATGGCAAAACGTAAGTGGTAAGTGGTGCCGCAGCGGACTTAGTAGAAATGCAATGAAAATGCAGTTCGGATGTGGTGGTACGTGATCAGTGAACTTGTAGCGGGCGGAATGCAAGCCACGTACCGTAAGAGACACCCACACACACACACACACAAACAGACTTAGCAAAGAGCTCGCATATAAATTTGAGCACACGTGAAGATTTTGCACATACTATATTCATGCATACATACTTAAAAAAAAAACAGTGAATTTATGTTGCATGTGCTACATGTGCGTGGCATGCCACAATGTGCAATTACCGTGTGCAGATAGAAACATAAAAGAGATAGAAGATGCGAAGAAAATCGAAGGAGAAATCCGAAGAGACACAAAAAAATAATCCTTAGTGGCCACAGCGAAAAAACAGCGCAACGAACGTGGCTGAGTTGTGCAACTTTGTGTGTGTTTGAGAACTAATGTGGCCGCCAAAAAGTCAAAAGCAACATGCGATTTATGTGCACTATTGGTATGTAGATACTAGTAGATAGCGAGAGGAAAATGTGAGCTAGAGCACTTGCGCTCGAATGTGCAACGTTAGCTAAAATTATTTATGTAATTGTGGATTGCTGCATTCGGATGTGCGGATGAGCGGAAGCGCGCGGATATATTCTGTGAAATTCTCATTTCCTTCATGTTGACGCCCAGACACACTTCCATACACACGCGGGCGCATAAATGCTTACGTAGGCGTTGCAGCCGCAAAATAGTTCGAGCGAAATGTTCTAATTGAATACTGATTTCATTGGGCTTTCCGAGTAATGCAAATGTATACAAGTAAATTATGAGTGTATCTAAAGATGATACACAGACACATGCCTACGCCGAAAAAGCCGTAACAATAAGGATAATAGTAAGACTAACAAACGAAGAAAATGAGCGCTTGATAGAAAAGTAGCACTATGGAATAGATTACAGCCATATTAACTATGAGGGAAAAAAACAACGAAATGGCACAAAGATTTACGCAGTATTTAGCGGCGTATAAATTTATATATGATTGCTTGTTTGTCATCAGTGTTGCCAGATTTTTATTTTTCAAAAACTGTAAATTTTCTACTAAACTTTATTTTCCACTAAAAAGCTGCAACGACGACAGTCTTTAAAACCTTAGGGTTTTTTCATTTTATCAAACATATACATATAATAAAAAAGTTTAATTTAAAATAAAACAACATAACGCGTTTTAATTATGCTTAACTAACCAAAACCAAACTTTATAAAATGGAGCCCTTGAATCCCATTTTGTTTAAATGAAGTTCAGTTTCTTTATATGTATTTTGTAAATTGCTTTGTTCAGTTTTTTGAGCATTTGATTTGATGCCTCAAATTTAGTACCTCTTGTAGTTTTTTTTAAAGAAGTCTTTAGTCCTTCAAATACCAGAGAGTGCTGAAATTTCTAGTTTAGTGCAGTTGAAACCATTTACTTCAAATGAGGAAACGCTGCTTCTTAATCACCTAATACTTTTATCTTAAAAACCGACGTACAAAAAAAAAATCGAAAGAAAAATTTGAGATTTCTCGGAAATTTCGAAAAACTTTATCGATGAGAAAAAATTGTTTATTGACAAATTTAAATTTTTTCATATAATTTTGCGTAAAAAAACATTGTCACTGATAAAGAATAGAGAAGGTAACTTATACAACTGTCATCTTGTCAAAATAACTAAAATTTACAGTTAAAACTGTGCATCTGGCAACATTGGTTGCTATACGAAAAGGCAAGCGCGGGTATACAGGGCGTATGCGGAATCTCATCCTGACTAGATACAAATAACTTGTGAATATTCTTTATTTATACGCAAACGAAAACATAAATCTATACACACTTATATTTTTCTTTATGTATGTATGTGTGTTTATATACATCTGTACATACTACTATAGTGGTTCGCATGTCCCCCATGTGAATATGCGCTCCTGCGTCAGAGTCCCGCATCACGTGTATCGGTGTATGTATCAGCAAAACAATTCAGTAATCGCAAAAGTGTGGGCGTGCGTGCCAACATACACACATACACACATACTACATACAGTTGCTTGCGTGGCTCGGTATTGCCGGTATTGTTTTGAAATTCCTGGCACGTACGCTCACATGAATTTTGCAGTGTTTTTCGGGGTGATTTAACCTTTCCGCTTGAAAAACTCGAGATTTTCTGCACCTTCAGTCATCGTGGCTGACTGACTGCCTGGCTGGAAGCTGACTATCGGAGCAAAAAAAACTATAGCATCATGCGCCAGCTAGTGCACTGCCCACACATTCTACCCGCCCTTCGATGTTTTTCAATCAGTTGCCCACTTGTGCAGCTTTAATCTTGCACCTTCGAAATTCGAAATGTTTTTATTATTTTATTGTTGTTGTATTTGTCGTTGTTGTAATGAAAGGTGTTGTTTGGTGTTATTGTTTTGCTGCCATAGGTGTTTTGTTTAAGCATTTTTGTTTTTTTTTATTATTTCTACTTTGTTGTGTTTATTGTTTTTGTAGCAACGTTTTTAGTATTTGTATTTCACTTGCACTTGTTTACATGTGAAAAGTTTCTATTTATTTGGAATAATAATAAAATTCTAGATAGCTTTTAAGCAGCGCACTTTAAGTTTCTTGAGCTTTTATTCTCGGGGCTGATGCTTTCGTTTTCCTCTTAATTTGTGCTATTTTTGTATTGTTTTTTCTACTAGCTGACTTTTCACACCTGGAAAACCGTGGTGCCGTTTAGATTGAAGGGGATGGGATATGTGATTTATTGTCGGGTAAATTTTTGGTTGGAAATTGATGTTCCTAGGATTCAAGCAGAATTTTTCTTAGTAATTTGGAATGTATGCATAGCTGGTTTTTTTCTCAAAATTAGTTTACAATATAAAGCGACGCTTCTTCAGAGAAGAGATTTTAGAGTTTCACGACGCAGATGTTAAGTAATTGCTAGAGGAAGAGAAATGGACATAAGTGTTTTCCTAATATCGCTGGGCACACTGGAACATCGCCAAGTTAACAAGTTTTAAAATGTTAGTTAACTCCAAGTCACAATATGGGGTCTGTATCAAAGTTAAAGCAGAAAAACAAACACAAGTCTAAACTCGAAAAATATATGCATTTGAAATCCTGAAGGCCTGCTCTGGAAATTCGGCGGAACTGAGTAAAACCCGAACTCGGCAGTTTCATCTACTTTTAACTTTGCTTTAGGGTAAGAGGAGGGCCACCTCACAAGTGTGATTGTAGAGTCACTTTACTCCGGGGTTGAAGTTCGCTCGTTTAGCACAGCATCTCTAATACGTTTAGGCTAAAAAACAGCCAATTCATGCAGAAGGTTTGTAATTTTATGAGTGGAGAATTGAAGCTCAAAAGAATGGTAATTTGCCAAAAAGGCTTGTGTCTATGTTTATGTTGGTACGGAAATTATTCGTTTCGCACAGTCTGCTTAAGCATAAAAGAAGGTTGCGTAAAAAAAATGTTGAAGTGAAAAAAGAATTAGACAAATTCATTAAATTTCAATTACAAAAGGCAATCGCCTTTGAGAAAGTTGCCACTTTCGCTGCTAGAGCAAAATATTAAGTTGTCCCATAACAATTTAAATCAATTAATGGCCGACGTCCAACGGCCAAGTAGTCAGTCACACAGTGGCACAATAATAAACGCAAATACACAACATCTTTTAAGAGTATTTAAAACTGTATGCAAATGACTTCGCTTACATCTTCATTACGACAAGCCATACTACGATTGTTGTGGCTACAGCCGCTACGAGATGAGGCCATGTTGGTGATTTGTTTGAGCAGCTAATCAAAATGTTGACACAGCGGGATGTACAAGCTATGCATATTTAAATATTAAATATGTACATTCACACACACACACACACACACACACACATTCATGCGTAGCTTGCGAGCGGTTCGGTTTGCCATACAAAGTTGCATAAGCCCATTGGTTAGGAGTGGCATTAAAATGCGTTCGCCGCAATTCAAATGTTTAACTGCAGCCTTTTCTAATGTCAATAATAATCATAATGTTGAATCAAATATATTGCAATTGTTGTTGTTATCGTTTCACTTGATCTATGTATGTACAATTGCTTGCATTGAATGGCTCTCGAATGAATGGATTAAATAGCGAATAAACATTATGAAAATTAATAGCTGGCAAATGCAGTTGTGGCAAAAGTTCAAATAGTCTGGAATGTAGCCACTTGAGCTGTGGCTATATCATATATACATACATACATATGTATAGTGAGCTTGTTATAGCGCGCGAAAAACGCTCGCATTGCGCAAACATGCAGTTTAAGTGACTTCAAAAATGCAGTAGTGGAGCGCTTTTATTGCCGCGCCACACAGCCAGTCCGGCGCGCCAACGACAGCTGAGTTGACCTCGATTTGGGTCAGGAGGCGATGAGTGCGCGGCCCCCGAGGGTGAGCAGCGATGGGCAGACGAATTTTTGTTGGAATTTTAGAATTTCAAATTTTCAGTTTACTTGGCAAATTTCGAAATTTTATGTTTATTTCGGTAGTTTTCGATGCGTGTTTTTGAGAATTGCCAAATTCCATGCACTGCGTGCGGCAACGTGACGCAATCAGAGCACACACACAACAATAAACACTGGAACCGAAATTTTCAAACGTTTAAGAAAATCTTATTTCAGCATTGTTTATCATTTGAGAGTAAATATTTTCTCAAATTGTTCTCAAACATTGTTTATCAATTTAAGAACGGTTTGAGAAACATTTGAGAAAAAATTTGTTAGCATTCCGTTCCGTTCCATCTGTGTCCACATGGCAATGGCACAGATGTCGAAGACCATCGGTAGTCTGCTACATAAAGCTGATGCCAGATAAAACTTTGTAGCTTTGCGTGACATTTATAACTTCGCCAGCAAAGCGCCAGACGCAAAAGGTATGCCACAATGAACGCCAAGAAAGCAATTTTGTACCGCTGTTTTACTCGTAAAAGTTGCTGTGGATTTTATATATTTTGCTTTAAAATTATCAGCAATGTAATTAAGTTTTATGTTTCTGCATGAAAACCCGAATTTGGACGAAACAAAATAAATATTAAACCGGCTGATTGTCAAAGCGCGCAAAAAGATGGGAGTTGGCCATCTTTTCGCTTCGCGCTGCAGCTTCAACGATTTATGTGGCATGCTTTGTGCATTTTCATACAATTCATCTTATCTGTCAAAGCGAATCTGTCACGTAAAGCGAAGCAAAAGTTTTATGTGGCATCAGCTTTAGTCGCAAAATGGCTCTTCGACCGCGCGGTCGCTGTTATTCGCAATTTGTCTAATATCAAAACAGACAATGCAACTAATTTTTTATATCAACCGTAATTTTCTTTGTTAAACTAACTGAATAAATAAGCTATTAAACTGCATAAATAAAAATTCCGTTCCTATACAAACTGTGTTTCTCCTACAAGTATCATTGGCAACACTCTGCAAATACTTCAATGAGAGTAACTGGATTTCATTTCGTTCCGCTCCACTCACCTTTGAGAAAAAGTTGAGAATTCAACATTTCTCAATTAAAGGAAAATGTCCTAACAAATATGTGCTATTTATTTTGAGAACGCTATCAACGGCTATTTCAGGTGCATTTGAGAATTAACGTTTGAGATTTGAAAAAAGCACTGATTCACAAATGCATCTCAGATTGAGATTTAACAAAAATTGTTTATTGGGCAGTGTGCGGTGGCAATGTGTCGTCACAGCATCCCATTGTTTGGCCAAGTGCGCACCAAATGTTGCATCAACGCACTCCCGAATGTAAGCGAAATTAAAAATTTGATTTCTCATTCCGGTACGCGTATGGCGCCGCTGCTAACATGCAACACCAAATAAACACCGTAACGGTTCGTAAAAATATGCGCCTACATATAGGTTTCTATATGTACATTCAGTTTCGCCGAAAACATCAATATTCGCACAAATGCGAGAAGGCAGACAGACGCGTATGCAGCAGCCAACAGATTGCATCGCACTTCCTGTACTTGCCTCGCGCTTCGCCGAGTGTGCTCATTAAGTTGTCGTATTTGTGTTGCATGACGCAAATGGGCAAATAAAATGCTAAATTTCTCAGCGGTAACACATTGCCGTCGGATGCATACATAATGTACGTACATATGTTTAGTATTTACATTTATGTGCATAGCCCAAGTGGGCGCTGTGGTTGATGATGATGTTGATAAAGGGCGCACAGTGGGTCAGAAAGCGCTAAAATATTTTAATTATGAGGGGATGCACTTAGTAGGAAGCCACATTTTTTTTTTTATTGTTGAAGAGAGTTTACAATGTCAACTTGGAGTTGAGAGAGAGTGCGCAATATCTCATGCGCGCAAAACACATTCTCTATAGGGAGCAGCAGAAGCCCTGAAGTAAAAGTTAGTATTCGCTTTTAGAGCACAAATACTATGTCCCCACGAGCACTGCAAGTTACGTAGTTCGCTTGTGAATTACTTTGGTGATGTACCCCGTTTACATGACTCATTCCTAATTCGATTTGACTATTCATTGTGGTTTTCCTTCATTTCCTCCATTTCTTTGTTTTAATTTTTTCTTTTCTCTCTAGCTTTGACAGCTGAGTTCGAAAATTTCCGATTAAAATTAGAGACGGCAACGATTTGTTCGTCATTCGCGTGGTACCTACAAATGAGGTGAATCGATCTCAAAACTTTGTATGGGGAATTACGTAATTCGAGTGGTAATTGAGGCGCCAATTATGAATAAGAGAGCCAATTACGAATGGGAGGGCGAATTAAATACGTGCCGTGCGAACTTAGTATAAGTATAAAACTACCCAGTAAGTATCTTCTATCTTTTAAAGGCCAGGTGGCGTTTTCTGATATTAGTTGGGGTATTTCCAGTTATGGTTAGTACCAAGAAAAATAAATTTTTCGAAAATTAGTAGTCTACTCATGCGAGTTCTTGTATGAAGTATGTAAACGTCTTAAAATTTTCGCTGAAATTATAATCGTATAAGAAAATTTTGGATTATTTTTTTATTAGCTCCCATAAGGTTTACACAAATTTCTCATGATCGGCCACACTGTGCGCACGGGCTAAATATGTGCACTTGTGGCGACAATTTCCCAGACGAAGCAGCCGTTTCCTGCTCTGTCCGGGCATTTGTAATTCCCAGTGATGTTTAGCACTGTTGTTTTTTTTTTTGTTTTTTTGTTATGCTGCACATACTTTTACGTATGGTTGCTGCAGTTGGTACCTATTGTGGTTTGCATGTTGCACAAATGCTTAACGCTGATGCAAATGTCATGTTGCAACACAACAAATATTACAAATGCTTAGCAATTGTCGTCACTTGTTTGCACTGTTGTTGTTGTTGTTGTTGCTGTTGTTTCAGCACTTCAAAGACATTGTAATAGATGTTAGTGTTGTGTTGTTGTTTTTTTTTTGTTTTTTTTTTGCTTGCAAACTGTTGTAAGCGGCATGTTGAGCTTTTAGTGTAAAATGTTGACTGTCAAACAAAACAATACTTTACTACAAAATGTAAGCTGAAAAGAACATTTACTTGGGGCATACGCTTGTCGCCACTTGTAAATGCAAAAACAACAGCAGCAACAGCAGTAAGACGTTTGCCACAAGCATCTGTAAGCAACAATAAGCTGTTTCTGCTGCTGTTGCTTCGTCCTCAGCATCACTCATCCAGAGGTGACCAGACGATGTCCGACGGCACGCATGCAAATTGCGTAGCTGCCGCGCCGCGCCTTCTTGCAACACCGAAAAAAATGCAGTTGTTTAGTCAGTCAGCATGCCACTTAGTAAATATTAATATGTAGTTAGAAAGCAAAGAAATGAAGCTGCTTTGAGTAATTGCACGCCACTTGCAGCTGTCCAGAGCATCGGTCAAATGGTTTTAGTGTTGCAAAAAACAGCGAAACTTATGTATCTTGAATGGTGTGAGAAAGTTGCAAATGTGTTGTTTAGTTTATTTTCTGCTTTTTCTGCTTTTTCTGTGCTACTGTGGCGTCCATAATCTGCCATTCAATATGACTTTTTTTTATGCTGCTGTCGCCACCGTTTGCATGTTGCAGCAACTGTGTCGGGCATTAGTTGCCGTTAGTGGTGTGAACTGACGTGCCACATACTCCTTACTTAAGTATTGAGTGACAGCAAGTGCGACAGAGTATTGTTGCTGGCGCAGCTAATTTGCATAGAGCGATGTGACATATTGTTGCGATTTGTTAGAACTGCAGCGAGGCCATTTGGACGGCGGTGTGTTCGCATACACTTGGGAACAAAATGACCCGCATTTGAATAAAATGTTTTTTTTTTTTTTTACAGATGACGTGGTAAGTTGTTTAGCTATTTTTTGATCGAGAAATAAAAATTTTAATACCATTGGGATCCCAAAATAGTAGGGACCGTAACAGTTAGAACTTTTATTAAAAAAATCGCTCTTTAACAATTATTTTTTGACTTTTATTTAATTACTCCTGAAATAACCGTTATTTATGACTTTTACTTAATAAATCAAGTTAACAGTTATTTTTGATTTTTAAATTATATGTCTTAGATAACAGTTATCGAAGACTTATTTATCAAAGTCATAAATAACAAGTAAGAAAGTCTAAGTTCGGGCGGAGCCGAACATTAAATACCCGGCGCAAGTATTAAATATATGTTGTTCACCTTTCCGAAAGCTACCGCTACATGATAAGCCGGGGTGTATACATTTTAAGTAAATTAGCGTCCTTAAATTTCGAAACATTGAAATTTCAAGCATATCTGAAATTTACCGTTATATGAAAAGGGGCCTCAATTTTAGTCCGATTTCAACAATTTTCAACGGTTTGCTTTTATGTGGCAAGCACAATAACCATACCGAGCTTGGTACAAATTGCTAGAACGGTTAGCGAGATACATATATGTGATCACAAGTGGGCGGTGCTACGCCCATTTTCCAAAATTTTGTCATAAACGTATTTCTTGGTAAAGAATTGTTGCAATCATCAATTTTGAATAAATTAGCTTCAATATTTACTGATTTATCGAAGATTTTGTATTTCTCGAAATTACCGTTATATGGGATGTAGGCGTGGTTATTGTCCGATTTTAGAAATTTTCAGCCAGTTGGTATGCTGTACCAGGACCAACAACTGTGCCAAGTTTGGAAGAAATTGGTGTAGCGGTTACCAAGATATACACATGTAACCATAAGTGGGCGTGGCTACACCCATTTGCCAAAATTTTGTAATATTCTTATTTTTCGTCTAAAACTCATTGCAAATATCAATTTTGAGTGAATTATCTTCAGTAGTTACTAAAGTATCGCAGTTTTCGTTTTTCTGAAAATTACCGTTATATGGGAGGTAGGCGTGGTTATTGTCCGATTTTTAAAATTTTCAGCTATTTAGTATGCTGTACTAAGGCCAACAACTGTGCCAAGTTTGGAAGAAATTGGTGCAGCGGTTACCTAGATATACACATTTAACCATAAGTGGGCGTGGCTACGCCCATTTTTCAAAAATTTATAATATTCATGTTTTCCGTCTGAAACTCATTGTAAGTATCAATTTTGAGTGAATTATCTTCTGTAGTTACTAAAATATCGCAGTTTTCGTATTTCTTAAAATTACCGTTATATGGGAGGTAGGCGTGGTTATAATCCGATTTGGCCCATTTTCAATACCATCCGTCCCACGCCCAAAAGAAGTTCACGTACCAAGTTTCGTTAAGATATCTCAATTTTTACTCGAGTTATCGTGTGCACAGACGGACGGACGGACGGACGGACGGACGGACGGACGGACGGACGGACGGACAGACAGTCACCGCTTAATCGATTTCTCTTTTCATTCTGATCATTTATGTATACATTTGTCTATATCTATCTCGATTCGTTTTGCCTGTTACAAACAACCGTTATGTGAACAAAGTTATAATACCCTTGTGCACAAGTGCGCTCGGGTATAAAAATCAGTCACTGACTTTTATTTTTGAAATCATACTTATAAAAGTCATTTTTATAAGTCGTAGTAAACTTTTTTTTCCTAACACCTTTTTAACTACGAAAAAAGTTAATGACTTTTATACGAATGATTTAAAAAATAAAAGTCGGTGACTGATTTATATTGATGACTTTTAAAAGTAAAAGTTACTCACTGATTTTTATTGATGACTTTTATAAATAAAAGTCCTCAATAACTGTTATCTAAGGCACATGATATAAAAAAAATAATTGTTATTTTGGATTTATAATATAAAAATCAAAAATAATTGTTATTTTTTTAATTTTGCTTAAAAATTGCAAATAAAAATTTATTTCCAAATTTGAGTCTCGGTGAAAAAAGAAATCGATTGGTAGGTATCACTTAGTTGTAGAACATTTCCTTCATAGTGAATTTTTCCGTGACAGTTTTCATCAATAACTGTTATGTTCGGTCCCTGCAAAATAGAGAAGCTTTGTAAAGGTTATGGAAGCATGATGAGAGTTTTGTACAGCATATCTTTTGAGGTCTACCAAGCCCAAAGTAGCTCCTTCGCTTGATTTTCAGGCTGAAATTAACCTTGGTGTTAATGCTGGATCCCAAGTAGGCAAATCTCTTCAATATCTTTCCAGTCTATTGCGCATTTTGTCGTTTATATTCAACGCAACATAGACCAACCTCGTTTGCCTCCTTCTCTAAGATGTAAAATGATGTCTGGCTCTTAGACCGACAATATCAAAGTCATCTGTGTACGCCAGCATCATCGCGCCTTTGCTATTTATGATACCGCTATGAATCAGATAGGTAGCTCGTATAATGCTTTTCAGCATCAGATTGCAGAAGTAGGACGAAAGTGGTTGGTATCGATCGGCGCGGCTGGTTTCAAAAGCGCTTCTAGAGTCCACGAGAAGTAAGTGTGTGTAGGTTTTCTTATTCAAGTTCTCTTCCAGGATTTCAGGAACTTGAAACATGGGGAGAATGGTGGATTTGCCAAAGTCTGAAGCCCATCAGTTTGTTTATGTGGTACTTCAGTCTCTCTCATAGAATAGTCGCTATAAAAATGTAGAGAAGTTGTATCGCGCGGTAATTGGCGCAAACAGCAGGATTTCCATTTTTGTGGATTGGGCAAAGTGCATTGAGACTGCCAACTTCTGATGTGCGTCCGACCCCGCCGGATTTTAAGAGCTTTGCCGTTGTTCCGGTCAGCTCCAGGGGACTTCTCTTTTTGGTCGAAAGAAGGTACGTGAGCTTCGTTACTATAAATTAGAATAGGTTACCTGTATTTTTTTTCAAAGCCGTTGATAAATATTTCCTACATATGTATCTTATCTGGTCAATCCTTATCTTGGCAAGAAGCAGCTATGGATTTGAAAGCAACTTCACTGCTGCCGGACTTTTTGAATTTTATAGCCGCTTTCCTGCCTTTCAGTATCAAAAGCTCTTCGGTCTTCTGACTATCTATTCTTCTTTTTCTTTAACTTCTTCTCTTTTCCTTCGGGCTTTACACAGACCTGGAATGCCGTTCGTCAATCTACTGGTCTACGATAGAACAAATGACCTTTATATGAGTAAATCTTTCGTGGTTCTAAGCACATATATTCTTACATTCATATAACGTCCTTTTATGGTTCGATACTGTACGTTTTAGTGAGACGAGCTCTGATTGAAATACTAATTTCGTCTATCCCTATTCCCTAGTCTGTTTGAGAAGAATTTAGAATTGGTGCTTCAAAAACTTTATAGATATTAAAATTCGATATCGTCGATGCCTTTGCAAAACCGCCCATCGACCAGTTGCAAACTCGCCTAAATCACCGTTGTGGCAAAAATGAGATCTGGTAACCTTGAACCCCAGGCATCCCAATTTATGCATAAAAATCGTACATCCGTTATTAAACCAACAGATTTGTAAAATAATAGTTACACAAAATACTGCCTACCAAGTCAATGCCCTCAAAGAAAAATAGTTTATTCGTTCTCCTGTAAAATTTGAGTGCCGAAATATAGGCGGTTTTGCAATTGGTCGATGGGCGGTTTTGCAAAAACATCGACGATATATTTTTGCCGAAATTTATTTGACATTTCAATTCTTCAGCCAGTTTCACTTTCTCGGAGTTATGTATGTTGCTTTAATTTTTGCAAATGCATTGGAGCTCACACGAGCGGAAAATTCTGTGCATATTTGGCCATATACATACATACATGCAGATACCAGCAGCGCATAGTCAGTTGCGCGGCCATTGTCACACATAAATTAAGGACCATAGCGACTGCCACAATTCTTTTGCGCAGCAAAACATCCATAACTGGTCACCGCAGTGGATAACTGGTCATCACGGACGAACGATGGACGGACGTCACATAAACTAGTGTTACGTCAATGAATGCAAAAACGCTGAGCGGTGCGGTGCGGTGCTGCTGGTTGTGGTGGCGTTGCAATGGGGCAAAGTCGTCGCCATTATGCAAGTTTGTGGCTATCGCCTAACTGCAGCTACTTCAACCCAACCACTTGAGCCTATTAGGCGCCCTCTCCGTCGACCAATCCCCCTTTGGTGGGCTTTCATTACCCACCACCGAATTAACGGAATGATGCCTGATGGCTGACAGTTGTGTGCGATTTGATTTTGATTGTGTTCCTACTAGTTTATTACTTATTTACGTATTTTGTGCAGATTAGTTTTTATTTTTATTTTTTCCAAATCGTTTGCGGAAGTTTTTTGCATGCAACAATATGTCTTTTGTCCAGCCGAGTGAATGTCAAAGCAGTCGTCAGTCAATTGCCGAGTCGGCGGTCGTCAGTTGGTTGCAGTGACGCTGCAGCTATTCAATGCCGTCATTGCTCTGGTGGTGGTTGGCCGCCGCCATTGCCACAGTTTCTGATTTTCCGCTGCTCTGCGTTAATTATGAAAATGTGCTGACGCTGCTCCCGACCCTCAATGGCGCCCATCTCCGGTTGTGTCACCCGCAACTGCTGTGCGCTATTCTGCTCGCTTGGTGGCTACGGTTGATGCCTTTTGGTTGGGTAGCGGCTGCGGCTGCGGCTGCCGTTGGCCGTTGGCGTTGCTCTTCGGTTGCTTCCGCATTGTTTGGAATTTGTATGCGAATTTTTCGTTGAACGTTGCGGTCGTTTCGTATTATCCAAACTGGGTTGCTGATATTGCAATTATTTTTTATTAATGCTACAATTTATGCTGCGCAGACAGCTGACTGTTTTACTTATTTATTAATTCTTTTATTCTCTCCTTCAATAGGTTGCTGAGTGCACATGCTCACGTACATACATACATATATATAGTAGATATATTGCATCACAATTGTGCTACGCTTTTCATTATTCGTAATAAAAATATCACGCGATTTCATTAATTTGCGCCGACAATTGCAATTAATTTGCGATTGATGTATTTATTTTGATCTGAGCTAACGCATTTTAAAACTATACTTTGGTGGTGTCTACGTTGGAGTAAATACATTTTAATATATTTTTAAGTGATTAAATGATATTTTTTGCATTGTATTGCTTAAAATTGCGTTGAGTGGCATTTGGAAGTACCTACTCGATTTATTTCCAGACTTTAAAAGCTTTTAAATTAAATTTTTTTTTTCAAGTAAGGTTTCAATGAAAAAGATTTTCTTTAAATAGAAAATAGCTAGAAAAATGTTCGGGTATAGTTTTGGCAATTTCCGCTTTAATATATTTCTAAAAAGAGTTGCCGTTTTTAAGCGAAAACTTTAAGGGAAATTAAAAAAAAATCAAGGTCCGAAAACAACTTTTATTTTTTCTAGTACCAGGTGTTTTGTTTGGGAGAATATTTTTCATAATTATTAACCGTTATAGTTAATGGAGCCTACGTTCTTACGACCGCTTTTAATTCTTTACGATCAAAAAAATTTAGTTGGAAGAAATAAAGATCTTAAAATAATAGTTAATTAAAAATTAAATACAAATCGAATTTTGACGGTAAAATTATTATTTTTGTTATAAAGATGCTAGCTATTACGGCTCCTGTATTAAATATCAATGTGATCACTGCTCAGCATTCGAAAACTTTTCTAAAAGCTGTTGTATAAACAAATCAAAACATCAGAGTTGGAGGTAGTGCACTACATTTTCAGTTTACACTAGTAGTTAGTGATAGTGCAAAATTTTTCACTGCTTCTCTTGATGTGTACTGGTGAATTACAATATATCAGCCTCACTATACAATAGTGATAGTGAAATGCAAAAATGTTCCACTAAAATTAAAAATCGAATAGTGAAAAAGATTTTCTTCGGCCTAGTGAAACGTTTTTTTTCTTCATTAAAATTGATAGTGAAAAAATCCAACACTAATGCTGGTGGAACACAGAAACTTTTCATTAAATTGAAAGACTGAGTTTACAGTTTTCAGCATATTTTTATTTTTTGCTTAAGTATTTCCATATTTTGTGTTACCAATACACATTTCAAATATGAGCCAAGTTAGAATATCTTTGATAATGACTCAACACAAGGCCGGTCTGGTGAGAGGATTTTTTCAAACCTTGTATTGTTAATAACGAATCCGCTAAGAAAAGGATTAACCATATCGGCCAAGTCGATCTCAAGTGATGATGTTACATTTGTACCTACATGCGGTATATGAAATTACGGCTCGAAAAATTTTATTACTTATTATTATTATTTATTATTATTGAACTTAAAATTTAGCGCACTAAATACATCCATATCTGAAAAACATGCTTATATCTATCTCTTAACTTTTTATTTTTGGGGATGAAATACCTATTATTTTCAACATAAAATTTTTTAAGACGAAGTTAGCCTGCTCTTTCAGTCTCAGCTGAAACGAAACTATAATTATAAGAAGTCTTAAAATCCAAACTATTATTTAAATGTGCTTTAATTAAAAATCAAGAAAATGTTTCGAAAAATCCCAAAAAACCCCCGAAGATCTCGGAAAACTGTCTAGTAAAAATCCAAAAAAGTTCCGAAAAGAATACCGTAATTTCATTTCAGGAGAAGCTTTTTCATGTCAAGGGGCATCGGCTGTTCGAAGCAAAACTTTTTCTATTTTAGATGTTGCCAGACCAGGGATCAAAAAATCTACGACAATTCCGAAAAGTCCTGAATGCATCCCAAAAAATCCTGAAAAATATTCGAGGGAAGTTCAGAAAAATGTCGAAAAAACCCGAGGTATTTCGAAACGTAAAGTACGAAGCATCCCGAAAATCTTTATAAAAAGTTTTGTAAAAATCCCAAAAGTTCCCGTAAAACCCCCGAAATAAAACTAGATACATTATTAAAAGTTTTTAAAAATCGTGAACGTTTCCGAAAAGAGTTTAGAAATTCCAAAATCGTGAACATTTTCGGAAAAAGAATCCTATTTATTATAAGGCACTCCTTTTTTTGATGCCCAGAATATAAAGAGAATATAGAAAATTATAATTAGCAATTATTTTCTGCTGAAAGGCTTCAAAAAACATTTGATTCTTGTTTTAAAAACAAGAAATCGACATTTCTTTGTTAAAACAATAATAATATTATGCGAATTATGACGATACATATTTTCAAAAATAGCCCATTTAAGGTTTAATTTGAAAATTTAGAGAAATAACTGTTAGAATGCCAAATTAAACTTTGATCCAGTTTTTGAACAAAAGCGTAATTGGCCAGCCTTAAATTCTGTAATTTTAGCGCAACTTGTAAAGATCGACGCCAGCAGGTACATACATACGTACTCGCAGTTCATGAGCCCATTTACACAAATACCGACACACAACATTACAACGCTCGAATGAACCGCTATACAACCGCTAATCCCCTTTAGGCATTCTAAATAATCACCCAACAACACCCGGCCAATGATGATGCACCCGTACGTAAAACCGATGCCAACAGCAATTGTTAGGTGATATGACGCTTTTGTTGCAACAACAACAACAACAAGAAAACCAGCGATTTTGCAATACATACTAGCATTGTTTTAGTTATCGATGATGTGTGTGTGTATTTGTGTGTAACTGGGCACAGCGCGCAACGAAGCGTACCTTGAACCATTGTAGGCAAACAATTGTTGCTGATGGCCTTAGAACCGACACCGAAACCGAAACCGAAACCGAAACTGAAGCTGGACTCGAGCGCAGAGCTAAGCATGCCAGCGATGATTTAGTATTGCTGCTTCCACGCTGCTGTACTATAGCTAAACTAAACTAAAATGTAACAAGCGCGCACACCCAATACATCGCAATTGACTTGCCGCCTCCCCCACCCCCTCCCGACTAAATGCTGCTGTGGTGTTGTAACTTTAGCCAGAAACATTGGCAAGCAAGCAGCTAACGACCAGCAAGCAGCCAGTAGCTAGGTGAGGATAGTTGCAATGGCCCATTCATTGTGTGCCACACCGGCACCCTAACCGGGGTGTTTGTATGCCTGTCTGTCCAACTGTCCAACTGTCCGTCCGTACACCTACCAATTAGAACATTCGATTAGTTGTCGGCGCTGAGCGCTTGTTAGGTTAGGTTGTCGTGCCACACAACAACAACAACAACAACAACAATAACAATTACCGTTGCTGCTGCCGCTGCCATTTGAGCCGGAATCGGGACAACAGCTGAATCTGAAGGTGAAAAAGTTGAACTCTCTTCGACTATGTATGTATGTATGTATGTGTTGACGTTAGGTCGCTGTGCTGAGGCTGCATTGGTTCTGTTGGAGCCGAGTCGATTACTTTGTTTTTCTGCCGTTGGACGCTTTGCACACAGTTCCGGAGTAGAGCATCGTCGCGTGCAACATTCATAGGTCTTGTTGTTGTTGTTGCTGTGTGTTGTTGTTGCATGTCAGGCGCTGGTGATGCAGGCGCTTGTTAATGTAGCTAATGCCAGCTATATAGTGTTCGCCGATTCATGTTTCAAAATTTGACTTTTCGCATCGTTGCACTTTTGCAATGGCCGCTGGAAATTCCAAACAAAAAAGTGAGTAAAAAAAAAAGTTCGCTTCTCGGCAGGCAGCATGCCACTGAGGCGAGTTTTTCATATACATACAATGTATGTATCTATTTATTATGCAAAAAACGCCATCCGATGATGTATAAATATTTTATTATGAGACCGATTTACTAAGTAAGTAATGCAAAAAATTTAGTTGAAATACATTTTGTAAAAGTTTAACTATTTTTTCCTCTTACCTTAAGTTCTTATAAATAATAACTGTGAGGCAAAGTATTGTTTCTAATTTCTCAACGTTGATCACTTTGTAATAACAAAAGTAAATATTTATGTATGTGCACATCCGATTGTAATTAGTTTGAGAGATGGAATTTGTAATTGTATTTATTTTCGAATGATTAATTAAAGCCAATCCAGTCTTGAAGTTGCCTAAGTATTTACATTTGTATGTACGAGTATGTTTGTGTAAGTTCTATTTCGAATGCAATTACAAGCGTATGCAACTATCTCACAACCCGTTGTGGCTTACAGAAGACATCTAACTGCTGGCTAATTAAATTTTGGCAAATTTGATGAGCAATGCCGCAATTTCTGAGAAATTCCAGAGCGTTGCCTAAAGCATAGTTTAGTGTATTGCTATTCCTATCAAATAATTGAATGTCTTTAGCAGTTAGATGCACTTAAAGCAAATAAAAAGTGCATTAGGCAGGGTTGAAACTACTTGCGCACTTTGAGATAATATTAGACTAGACATAGCCTTTGATTAGATTTACCAAAATTTTTTATATATATTTTTTATACTTATGTATTTAAATACGTATAGTTATACGACCTTAAGGTCTATTGTGTCGCCTTCATGAATTTAAATGTGCCTAATAACCCTAGAGAAGTTTTAGTTTTGAGCCTAAATCTGCGGATTTCACTATGCCCTCGGTTATTAAATAGTCACTCTGCTGTCAATTTTGTAGTAGCGATTTATTTGAGCATCTTCATCCAGCTCGGCTAGGGCTGAGCCTAGAAAGGCTCTGGGCAAATGAAAGGGGCTGCTGCTTCTTTCTTCGCAAGTTTATCGGCTCGTTTACTTAAGTATCAATATGTCTCAGAATCCAAAGAACCTAAACTCGATTGGTCAGACCAACAGTATTTATGTAGCTATACTACCTGTTGTAACAGGGATTGGTTGTTGCCAAATGTGGTGTCCTACAGAAAAATTCTATTTGAAAAATACCTTCAAATAATGTAGGCTCCTCCATTTTTGTAACAAAAAAAAATTGTATGTACCTATATAAATAATGTCCACCGCCTCATATATGTACATTAGGGTGGTCCAAAAATGTATGGGAGAAAAGTAAAATCGGAAATTTAATGCTCTCTATTTTTTTTTCTTTTGTATATTTCTGTTGGTATATTTGATTTTTTTTTGGGATATTTTGGAGACCCTTAAAAAATAGTTAAAATTAAAAAATGTTTAAATAAACAATTGGGCATTATTCTCTGAAGTCTTCTGAAGTGAAGCAGAGTTTTCAGATTGAAAAATTTTGATTTCCATGGATTCTATGCCATTTCTACGAAAAGTCTTTTTTTTCCCATACAAAATACATGGGAAACTTTGAGCGCTTTGAGCGACCTCTAAATATATTTTGATTTTAAAATAAAAAAACAGGTGTATTTTTTTTCGGTATAGAACAATCCTAGGGGTGAGAGCATTAAATTTCCGACTTTACTTTTTTTTTGGATCACCCTAATGTACATACATACTAGAGCTCTAGATACCCGGGTATCGAGCAATGCGAGTAGCTCGATACTCGCTCGAAACTCGTTCATTGCTCAACTGCTCAAACGTTTGTTAAAAATTTTCGAGTTTTTGAACAATTTCATAAACAAAAGAAAATTTTTAAATTGTATTTGTCAGCAGCTGCTTTCTATTTCATGTTAAATAAATTATATTATTAAATGCCAATGTAACAATCTTTGCATTATATATCAATAATTTGAAAAATTTAAAAAGTTGTTACCAAAAATGTCAATATAATAAAAAAAACATTGCTCAAATTACTCGAAAAAACACGAATTGCTCGAGCTCATGCTCGAAAATTTTCGAGTAATGAGCATTGAACAAGTGTGCGAGTACTCGCTGCTCATATACCCGGGCTGTTTGAAAATGTGCAAACAAAATCGAGAGCTCTAATACATACGTTTTTGTATGCATATACTCACAGCTTACTAAGTAAGTATTAACTTAGCTGCGCATCGTAAAATTGTGTTGTTGTTGGTCTAGACAATTACATACAGATGTACAAATTCGATGGATTCCTCTTGTGTATGCCGTCATTAATGGCTTCGACCAGACTGCTGTTCAATCTTAGAGATGTGTAAGTGTATTTGCGCACGGACATTCATCCAACGTATTTAAAAATTTAACACCCGGTCCATAGAGTTTGCACAAACAATTAGAAAGCTCTATTATAGGTTTATAGGTGTAAAATTTATATATTTTTTTTTGATACGCAAACTGGAATTAAGCAAATCTTGCCGCTAATATCTCGCTGAAGGTGGAATAAATAGCGTTAAATGTACATACATACATACAGTTGTTGTACATTCCTCTGGCACATTTAATAACAAAATAAAGTGCAATAAATATTAATTTTGAAGTATTTACTCGTACAATTGTCTGCCGCCTCCATCGGTTAATGTCCGCTTAGAGTAAACTTTTACGAGCAATAAAAAAGGCTGCTTGCTGACAAAAAAATGCCCATTAAAACTATAAATAAAGTCTTTGGGGAAATATGATACGAAAATCATGTGAAACATATCTGCAACATTGTATATTGACGCTAAAAATAAATGAAATTTGTATCTGATTGCACAGATATTGATTAACTGTCATTGAATTGTGACAGGGTATGTGTTGACACGACATGTTACAACATGAGCTTTTTATACATAAATTCAAGATAATCGATGATGATAGGCATTTGTAGTTTCATGCTGACACTTGTTTGTTTATTTAAGTTTCGGAAATATTGCAGGCGGCTAAAATAAAATTAAATAGATTGAGGACAAATTGCAAAAGTAAGCATAGATACAATATAAATACATAAATGGGTCGCTGATAGCACAACACCAGTCATTATCCACTTGCTTACCAATACTTTCGATTCTTCTACTGGCTTCTAACTGGATTTTTGTATTAATTCCATTAAAAAATAATTTTATTCTCACACGTTTGCATTCGTATGTTAATTATTTACCTGCAAAGAAAGAGGAGAAAACAACTTTATTAACTTAAATCGATAAAAATTTAGTAGAATGTCACAACTGCAGTAATATATGCGAGCTAAATAAAAATAACGTAAGTCAAAATAGACGCAGACAACAGTAAAAAAAAACCTGACAATACAAGAAACTTAATGGCAAAGAAAATTATTAATGCAACAACGAAACTAACTAACCAACTCACCTACAAACTAACTTGCTAAATAACAATAGAAGTAACAAAGAAACTCCGCCAAGCAATAACGAGTTATAAGTGGATATTTTGATATTTTTTTTTAGTGCGCTCTTTCACCCGTGGCGGCGGCGGCGTGTCACAAAGTCCAATTAAGTAAGCTAAAGAGACGGCAATGGCTTTAGAAAGCAAATATTTATTCACACAAATATTCAAAGATGCTCGCCGAATAAACTCGTTTCTACACTGCGCGTGAGCTAAACTTAAAGACAAAACCACAACAAGCAAAAGAAAAAAAACAAACAGCGACTTGCTTATACTATTTAAATTATGAATTCAGTTCAAGCAGAAATAATCGCGCGAATAATGGAGCGCCCACGCTTTGCGGGCTGTTAAATCAAATCAAACGAAATAAAAATGGCGAAATAAGTGACGCAAAGCGAAAAGCAGGCTAATACAGATGAACTGCGATATGTGGTTCTGAGGGAATGTCTATAACGTTTTTTGATTAATAAATAGGAGCAAGTAGTTTTTATGCAAAAAAAAAACAAAACGACTTCAAGTCTCATATAAAAATTGAAGATTATCGTTAATTTCTTCACGATCCTGGGTGGTAGCACCTTTCCTTTGTGCAAAGAATTATTGAAATCGGTTAGCATGGTCCAAAGTTATGCGATAACACACATACATACATAAAAAAAATATTCCGGCGAATTGATAACCTTCTCTGTTTTGTGAAGTCGGTTAAAAAATATTTTTTCCTTTATTTTCTTCAAAGCAAATCAATGCTTTACTGGCTATCTTAGTTAGGCGAATATAGTGCCGGCTTGGAGTGCAGCTGGATAGTTGGGTGTTGGTTGTTGGGTCTTGTCCGGTCTGGAAGCCAGTAAAGTAAAGCTCTCTTCGCTAAACTACTATTATATATACACTAAGCTACTTCTTTCCAGTGCTATACAGTCCCAGAACCAGGTTGTTTTACAGTTCTGAAAATGAGATACAGGAAGGCATTTTTCTGTTAGCCTAAATATACTCTTCTATGAAGTTTTTGCCAGTGAGCTACATGTGTAGAATGGATACATTTTAATACCTAGTTATCCTTCTTAGTAACTCTCTTGAATAAATTCAACCGAGGCATGCCGGAAATCGATACCGAAATATATTGTTAGTCCTTTCAGTTACCAACTAATCCATTGTTGAAGTAATTTCTATATATACACTGAGAAAAGAGTTTAGTTACGTCAAGTAAATACTTAGGTTTCTTTCAATGGCCGGATTCACAGTGCTTAGTTAAACGATTGTTAACTTAACCACCAGCTCGAGTTTATCTATGAATTTACACTGAACCAAAAATCCATCTATGGATCAAAGAAAAACTTTCCTTACTTTAAGGTCGAAAATTCTTCTGAATGAGTAAAAAATTCTCCCGAATGCGTAATTTTTTTTTGGAATGTGTAAAAACGTACACGAAAATATGGGACCGTGGATGTAATCTATCATTTTGAAGAAATGTTGGACATGAAAAGAGGATAAAACTTCTTTAGTGCTGTTTCGTTCCCATTTTTCTTCATTTTGATTGCGGTTTTTCTTCAATTACGAGAAGTTTGTTTTTTGGGTGTATATTCCGAGTTACATAGTTATGTAACTATGGAAATTCATACTGCCTTAAAATATACAAATTCTAAAAATCAAGACTTTTTTATTCGAATTTGAAATTCGTTCCGCAAAAAAATTTAAATTTTACAAGAGTTTAACTATGGGGGCATGCGGGTTTTAACTTTTGTTAACTGAGCGTTGTGTATATGAAAATCAATAGTTAAACTTTTAACGCCAGGGCCAGCTTTGGTGCCGTCATGGCTATTTCAACTGAGAAAACTTAGTCAGGTGCTGAGCTAAAAAGCGGTTTGGGTTAGGTAGGACTTAGTGGTGTTCTGTACAAAATTTAAAAGATAACTGCCGAGCAACATTTACCACTTGCCCGTGGAAATAGTCCTTAAAGGTTATACAATTATGGTCCGATGCTCGCCTTTCTAAGTAGTAAGTGACTCATATAAATATTAGGGAACAATTTTGTCCAAATTGCTTTTATATATCGAATCTAGCGCCCAAGTTGCTGTTGCAAAACTTCGGTCGCCTATCGAAAACCAACCAAAGGGGTCAAAAAAAAATTAATTCCCTCAAAATAGTCGCTGGCGTTGATTCGATATATTCGATAGTGATTGCTTACGAAGTTAAAAATTTTCGGTTTGTCTTGTATTGTCTTTGGAACAATAGGAAACGCAGTTATATAAATGTGTTCATCATTATACAATTTATTTATTTTTTATTTGCTTTCAACTTACATATATGTTTTTTAAGCTCTGCATTAGTCACACAATCCATTTACATATGTATGTATGTATGTACTAATGTATGCAGTTTGGCGACTTCTTGCGCCGATTTTTGGCACTTTTCGCTTCGGTACGACTTTGGTATGATTCGTTCGACCTGGTCGCCGTTTCGTTACGTTTTTACCATAAATACAACAATTTTTGCCATCCTCCATGCGACTTCACTTTTACGTTGTTTGTATTTTTTTTGGCTTAAGTAAATATTAACACGGCTGACAATAGCCGCGAATAGAGTAAAAACATGCCACATGAGTGGCACCAAGCTGCTGTACATACATACATACATATGTATAATTATATGTAGGCACTGTTTTTGGCGATGAAGAACCTTTCTGGGAAGTTGTTGTTTCTCTGCTTGCTGTAGCCTGCTAAGTTTGTTTGTCGGCATGTTTGTGTGTACTTTGGTTGTTTGCCAAAAAATTTATTTTTATTTTTTCGTATTTTTTGCCATAAAGAAAACTTGCATATTTTTTTTTTACTTTTTGCGCTCGACACTTTTGCTGTTTTTCATAATTTTTATTTTTGTAGCATAGTTTTTTATTGCTTGCTTTGACAAGAAGCATCGTTCTCGGCCGCATTTAAAATATTCGTTTGTGGTTTGAAAAGCTGAAAGGCGGTCGGGCGGGCGGTGGGGCGTCTGAAGGAATTTTCGACGCATGTTAATGTTGCGTGAAATCTACACATAAGTTTGCATATATGTATGGATGTATGCACATATGTAGGTGGGGATGTGTGTATCTCTGTTAGGTAGAAGATACACATGTCTTTTTTATCTGACATTATTTTGCTACATTTAGAATATACATTTGCATACATAAAAAGTTGTGTATTTTAAAAATTCTTTGGCTTCGTGGGATTAGTCGCATTCGCATTCACTTTTAATGGCGGGTCCATCACTAGCATCACTTTGGACGGGAAACGGGGAGCGAAAATTCTGTTAAGCTGTTAATTATTCATTTTCCCACACTTTTAACACAAAATTATAAAAAAAAAATAAAAATTTTTACTTATTTATTATATTTTTATTTTAGACACTGGGATTTAATAATATTGCATTCTAAGTTAATAAAAACAGAATTGCGTAGTAAAATAAAAAGCAATAAGCATGAGGATAAGGATCTTTTACTCAAAGCGGGTCAGATGGTGACTTACTAAGTGTCTTTAAAAAATACCCAAAATTTAATTCGATTCTATAGGATTTTGGTTGATTGTCAATTTAAAATATTCTTCGTTGGCATTAATTGTTTATGCTATTCACTGGTTCGGAAAATTATCTAATTGGGCTTCCACTTCATGCATTGCATCTACAGAGTGTGCTTTGTTATTGTATTTGCATACGTTTCGCTACATTTAAAACCAACTGTCTGGTTGGAGTATTCAATTTTAAAATTTAAAATAAATATTTCGTAAAATCACAATCCAAAGATGGTAGTACACACATACATAGAATGTACATATATGTATGCGTGTGTGCGTATGAATGCATAAAATTGCAATTAAACAAATGCATTTAAAATACTGTAATTGCAAATAGAACAACAGAGCAGAGCTCCTCAGCAAATATGCTGTCTCGAGTGAATGCAGCAAGTTTTGGGCGAAAAACATTGCAAGGCTGCAAATTTGTCATTGAAACAAAATACTTTTGGGCAAAACAAATACACTCATGTACAAAAATATTTACTTATACACATGAATATGTAAATATATGCATAATAAAGATATGTTACAACAAACTGCAATACATTTGTGTAGTGGATCAACCCTGCAGTGAAAAGCCAAATTGGTTAGTAAAAATACCAGTTCATTAACTAGTACGCGCTATAGCGATGGCTTACCAGTTCGACAATTTCAACTTGTGCGATTAGCGACATCTGCTTTTGAGTTGTCAAAAATGAAACGCATTGAATTGCTTTTCTTACAACGGGTTTGAGAAAAAATGTATGTAAATAAATACCTCTACTACAAAAATTAAATGAAATGAAAAAAAAAAAATGTTTTTCTTTCTAAAAAATAAAATTTTAAAATTATAATAAAAATCTAAATAAATTGAATTTCCGAGGATCTAAGCCCCGGATCTCAGGGTGCCATTCCTAGTACTTTGCTCTACTCTGTTTTGTCGGCCACTGAAACTTTTGCAGCGCCGCGAGCAAATTGATATACATACTTATACAAGTAGTAGCTTTTCCGGCAGGGAATATGCGATCAAATTGGTATATAGTATATACATAATATAAATATATGTGTATGGATATGTTTATTTTTATATTTACACTTGTTTATATGTACATATACCCAGCGGACAGAAATGTGCAAAATCAGGAAAATAATGTGGATCGGAGAGTCAACAAAAAAGTAAGTCTACAAACATATAAGTAAGTACATATGAACATAAATGTAAAGACGAACAAGTGTTTGTTAAGAATATGACAACGCAAATATAAACAAACACATATACGCATTTAAGTTTATGTAAGTAAACTTAAGTAAATAAATAAAATGTCAGAACGTTCATCTTATTACATACATACTTGTGTTCGTATATTTGTTGCGTTATGCCTCTTCAATATCAACCATAGCTACCTCAGCGGACGAGTTCTCATGTAAGATATAAAGAAAGGGCGAAAAATCTATAAGATAACTGCAGGAATTCGAAACTTGGGCCACTATTATGGAATATTATATTATGGGCGTATGTATTTCTCAAATATCTCCTCGCTGGACTTATTGAGTCTCCGTGGCACATCAAACGATCATTAACGATCGTATGCCGGATGCCTCGCCCACACTTCACATCGGAGTAATTTTTGAACCCGGTAGTAAGCTGTAGCTTACAAACAACATAGGGGCTCTGCATGGGTTCCATGGCTGAACACATCTACACGCGGTCTGAATCATCTCAGCTCACTGAACAGCAGCCTATGGTGACTAGAGCATGTTTCTCAAAAATGAAGTGCTACCGCTTCATCTGTCAGTCCGCACATCTCTCTCTCTCTCTCCCTCCCCCTCTCACACTCACTCTGTCTCTCTCTCTCTCTCACTCTGTCTATCTCTCTCTCTCTCGTAAGTGCTTAGTTAACGAAGTGAGCGCCATATAAATCACATGGACTCATTGAACTCGATAAATACATACCTCGTAAAGAGGTAATCCCTACCTCCTCTAACTCGATCCCAGCTCTAAACCTACTATTCCTCCAGCTGTTCTGGCCAATATCTCCAAAGAAGAAAAATGCGAAAACCTCTGCGATGACAAGAGATGTATAGGATAGAAGCCCCAAAGAAAGATGGGCGCGCGCCATTATTCCCAACAAAGAAAAATGGGTTACGCGTAAACATGGTGAAGTTAGTTTTCATTTGAGAAAGTGTTGGACATGTCACTGAACCGCTCAACACCATAGTAAGTATGGATGTAGCTCACTTGACTTGAATAATTCCAAATCGAGAAATATCGTAGAAAACATGGTCACCTCTGAGCGTAATTAGAATACCATAGCCAAACGCAAACAAAGTAAAATTTCGTGGAATTGCGAAAGCCTTCAATATGAAACATATATAAGTACAATCAAAAAACATCTTTAAGAAACTATTTTTATTCATAAAAAACTGAATTTTTCGGAGGTATTTTCAAATCGGTCCAGCTCGCTTAAATCTCAATATTTTTCCGAAATATTTGCGTGGACGTCTTAAAATATAATAGATTTTATAATTCCAATGGAAAAATAGTAACAATTTATTTTTTTTTTGTATGGGGTGTGATGCAGTCTAATGTACATACGCGCAATTGAATATTTCAAGCGGCGGCAATTGAGCGGTAAACGCAATTTTCACGATCAATACGAGTCTATAGCCTGTCACATCGATTTGACGCACGCAAACGAATGCCGCTTTGACACAATGGGGCCACGTCGCGACGCACGTTAACAATCATCATTCACATTGCATTGGAAAATGCAAAAATTAATTTCCAATATAAATTGCCACGCATCACTGCTATGTGGCAATAACGCACGTATGTATGTATCAAGGCTGCGCGCGAGCGGTTAAGTGCAACATTGAACCAATCAAAAGCCACGCGGCCCAGGGTCTGCGACGGCAGTTCGGCTGGATGGATGGAGTTGCTGCCGTTGACAGTGCGCCAGTTTGCATTAGGCAAAAGTGTCGATTTAGCGCTATGCGTGCACTTGACACCTCTACACCACACAATGTGAATAACACTTGCAAGAATTGCAGCGCCGCCATTACTTATACGCAGGCGCGTACGTTTGTTGAGCCTGGTTGCGCCAGTAGTACTTGACTTAAGTAGCATTGCTTGCATGTAATTAGCCTCGTTGTAACGGTAGGACACGTTGAGCAGGGCGATGCTAGTACATCCTGCAAGACAACAGAGTATGTATAGTTCTTTGCGTTGCAGCTCAACTAGTTCATCTTCTTTTAACTGTTGAAAATTTTAATTGTTAATTCTTTCTAAAAGTTTCATAAACTTTAGTACATTTGAGTGCACTTTTATAGTATATATATGTATGTTCATATATGCTACATACATATGTATACTCCACACTGCAGTTCTTGTCGTTGTAGTTGTACATACTTAGTACTGTTGTGACCCATTTTCAAAATACATTTGCAAACAGCCAGTCCTTCAAAAAAATAAAAAATAAAAAATTCACAGTTTCAATAAAAAATGTTCTCAAAGCACTTTAACTTTTATTTTAATTTTGAGATTCCATTCGTTGCTTTAACAGATGAATACCCACACCCAGACTCTAATAGACCCAACCAAAATTTCATAGCAACACTTATCGCTACAGTCTGCCATTAAAGTTTAATTTGTTGCCAACAATGTTGCTGGGAGTAGCGTAGACTTTTGAGGCTTCGTCTAACGCCAACATTTTCGCTCATATAAAAAACAACTATGTAAGTTAGCTTTATGCCTCCAAGTGTTTGCTCTTCTCAGATAATTTCTTTGATTTTTAATTACTGCACCACATATTTACAAAAATCAATATTAATTAAATTAAAAGTCGCTGTAGCTAATTGAGCTATTAAGCAAATAAATTACGTCGGAGCACACATTTTAATGAAAGAACAAATGCACTATACTTACACACATATACACACATACAATGTGCTTATAGTCGAAACAGCACACCAATAAGTGTATTATATGTAATTATTCAAAGTTGCACAAGTGCCTCTTGATCATCTTCATATCAGTTAATTGATTGCTGCTCTTCACGCTGCTTTGTGTAAAAATCAGAGAGCCGGGGGCTAACTATGTACATACGCACACATTTCAAAGTAGGCACGTGTATGTTCATTTATTTGCCTGTATGTATGTATGTATGGCATAGTGGCATCATTTCTTCTTCTTCGCTCACAAATCATTAACAATTCATTTAATTTTGAATGCCTCGGAAATTCACTTATCACACATTGCACTTAAGCATTTGAACTCACATCGTCCATTTGGGTTCGTGAATAATTAAGTGATCCGTTCTTTTGTTTTGAGTGCCCAATTTATTTTCTAAATCTAAATTATCACTTAATTTGTGTTATCAGCGCATAGATTCAAGCTTTTGTTTTGGCTGCGTAATACATACGTAGAAGCGGAACAAATTTTTTGTTTGAAAATCTGAATCTTTCTGGAATTTAGGAACTAAATTTGTACGTATTATTGGAAGGTAAGTGAAAATTTTAGTTCTTACACTAACTATTTCACTTAGTTTTGAACAACTTCTTTGACTGACAATTGTAATATTATTTTTTTTTTTTTTATAAAAAACGAATTTCGACTATGAAGCCCTTCTTGCATTCGTTTTAATCGTTGTGTTACTTTAAAATTTTTAGAAGTAGAACCAGTGCTCGGACTAAAAAAAAAATCTGTGGTAGTATCTGGAAAAACGTGGTAGTTTCCAAAAAAAAAAAAAAAAAATATGTGGTACATCTTAGTGCCAAGATAAATAGTTTAAAATTTAATTTTCTTCTTTTATGTATTACGAAACAGAAAATATAATAATTACTTATAGTGTCGTTTTTGACTATTTTTCTTTTGTTTGTTTTAATGCGTATTAATTTTTTATAATAGTATATCTTATTGTCTAACAAAAACCATATAAAAAAAATCCAAATTTCAAACTTTGTTCAAAAATTATAAAAATCATCTAAATTGCAAATTTTTTTTATTGAAATTTCTAGAAAAAATTATGTTAAGCAGTTTTATAGCCCATTAAATTTTAGTATAAAAAGTGCAGGTTTGAAAATGGTAAAAGTTCGCATTGATTTTTGTTGACTGTCAAGCATTTCTTTCCAAGTAAAAATTTTTTTTTACATACATACTTTGAATAATGCCCGAGCTTTTCAGAGCGCTGTCAGTTTTAATTAAACTACTCAAAAACGCGAATATTGGTAGATTTCAGACCTTTTATGGTAAATGTGGCAGATGCTCAATAAGTGGTAGATCTACCACAATGTGGTAGAAGTCCGAGCACTGAGTAGAACCCATACCCACCTAAAATACATATTCCGTGATAACTTATGCCTTAATTTTTTGAATAAAAATTATTTGGTTCTGCAAAAAGAATCCATTTTTAGTTTCTCAATTTTGGTGTCCGAGTTAGTTTTTGCTGCGAAGGCGAAGAAAGAGCACATTACGACAGCGAATCCTTTATGGATTTCGTCCCATTATTTGCGAATATCAAAGTCAAATTATACTTAGAAGTTGCCACTGTTATGATAACAGTGTTATCTTTGGCATCCGTATATTGAAGTAGGGCCCTGATATACGCAAAAAAAAAACTACCAAATCCCCTTCTTCCGAGAAGTATCGCATACAAATTTCATTATTCACCATTTCCTACTTTGTCGCTATGATATAGGCTTGAGGTCTTTAATGGCCTGTGCAACACAAGTAGACAAGTACGGAAGGTAACAGATAGGCTCAGTCACTCATCCAGGAAATATCAACACAAAAAATCGAATCACTTTTAGGCATTTTTATGCTTTCAAAACAACAACAACAGAAGAAAAAAGGAACAATCCAGCGCCTTCGTCTTGGCCTGCAGGCTGTATCGGAGATACAGCCGCTAAATTTAAACGTAGAATACTTGGTATGGTTAAGAGCATATCCAAGTAAAAAAACAAAAGCACACACTAAGCAAAAAATATCGATAACAAAAGCGATAATAATATCGGTAGCAAAATCGATAAAAACATCGATAAAGAAATCGATGAAAATATTGATATCAAAATCGAAAAAATATCGAAAGCAAAATCGATAACAATACTGATTACAAAATCGATTACAAAATCTATCAAAATATCGATTACAAAATCGATAACAAAGTCGATAACAAAATCGATTATAAAGTCGATAACAAAATCCATAACAAAATCCATAAAAATATCGATACCAATATCGATAGCAACATCAATAAAAATATCGAATATAAAACCTATAAAAAAATCTATAACAATATCGATAGCAAAATCGATAAAAATATCGGTAACAAAACCGATAAAAGTATCGATGACAAAATCGATAGCAAAATCGATTACACAATCGATAACAAAATCGATAAAAAATATCGATAACAAAATCGATAAAAGTATCGATCATTATATCGGTAAGTTCCGAAAATATCGATAGCAAAACCAATAACAATATCGATAACAAATTCGATGAAAATATCGATAACGAAAGCAATAATAATATCGATAGCTAAATCGTAAACAAAATCAATAAAAATATCGATGACAAAACCGGTAAAAATATCGATTACAAAATCGATTAAAATACCGAAAACAAAATCTATAAAAATATCGGTAATAAAATCGATAACAAAATCGATAAAAATATCGATAACAAAATCGATAAATAATCTATCATAAAATCGATTACAGTGTCGATAACAAAATCGACAACAAAGTCAACAAAATATCTATAACAAAATCGAGAAAAAATATCGATAACAAAATCGAAAAAATACCGATCATTATATCGATAAGTTCCGAAAATATCGATAGCAAAATCAATAACATTATCGATAAAAATTTCGATAGCAAAATCGATAAAAACATCGGTAATAAAACCGACAAAGTATCGATTATTATACCGATAAACCCCGCAATATGTACTTACGGACACATACATACTTTTTGTCTCCTTCCCACACTTCCAACATATGCACGTGTTTGCAAAATGATGACGAGGTGATTTTGTATGGAAAATCATTTATGCCCATATATTTGAATAAAATAAACATATATAAAAGATATCAACCAATACTTCCCATATACCAAACGAAATGAAAACTCTTGAATTTTTGATTAAAGAAAACAAAAACAAAATCATTCGAGCGGTTTTCGAGCATTTTGGTAATGAAAAAAATTTGCAAATTTTTTCAACAATTTTTTGCCTTAAAATGCTCAATATTTGTTAAATTTATATTAAATTTGTACCCGATAATATTTCTACTGCTCCAAAGAACCTATATCCCGAAAATGAAAGTTATATATGCCAACAATAAGTTGCTAGAGCACTTTAAAGGCTCAAAATTGACCCCAAAATAAGGCAATGTTTACCGTTGTTTTTACGACAGAAACCGAATTGGTTATTTACAAAAATGAATCTGTCGACAGGTTTGGAATTTTATCTTTGAAACGCCACACTTTTCTTTGAAATCGCTTTAATAGTTCTCGTGCAATAAGCGTTTTTGTGAAGCTCTAAAAATTACAACTACAACATTTGAACATAGCCCCCATACCTTAAGGTAAGACGTATTCTACGTCAAAATGTGCTCGCTTTCATGGAGGTCTGACGATATGAAGCGGACTTCGCTTGGTCGAGCTCTTCACAAAACCTATGTGTTCCGACTTCTAGTTTTTTGTAACCTACAGTTTAGCCCTATAAACCTAAACCATTTTGTTTTTATTTTATCAAAAGGTGTGAAATCGCTGTTTAGCAATATCACTTAAAGAAGTCTGTGAACTTCTAAAATCAGTTCCCGTTTGCAAGCTATGATTAGCAAATATTTGTGAACATTAAACATCTCATTATAAGTATTTCTTCGCAATTTTTTAAACTATTAATTAACATAAAGTAATGACAGCAAATATGTGCTTAAGCATAAAAGCAGCGTGGATAAGTTCTGCTACAGCATAAATTAATCAATCAATATTTCTACACAAATATTTAAGTTTGTTGCAACATATAATTATAAAGGCACATGTTTGGAGACGCAGGCAGCTAAAAATTTGTGTCTGACATGAATGCAAATACCCATTTTCTCCACACTTCAAAGCTATGCATCGGTCTTTATTCATTCCATTTTTTTTGTTTGCTCTCATTTCATTAAGTGTTTGTGTGTAAGCACGCGCAATGGCCAATCAACGATCACTCGTACATATGTATGCACATAGATACTACACTTCTCACCACGAGTATCAATTTTCTGTTGCAGTCGATTACATATAATTACGATAAAGTCGAAGTCGTCTAAACATATCATTAAAAAACGACGAGTAATCGATAAAGACTTATTAATTTTTCAACAATTTCGAAAATTACATTGTTGTTGTCAGCGGTGCTAATAAGTGGCAATTAGCTGACTTCAGGCCAGGTGCGGGCGCTGAGTGGGCTGCGGAATACGAGCATCGGAGC
>NW_023458566.1:20088144-20089496 GCF_013731165.1 Rhagoletis pomonella | reverse complement strand
TTAACAAAAGTTAAAACCCGCATGCCCCCATAGTTAAACTCTTGTAAAATTTAAATTTTTTTGCGGAACGAATTTCAAATTCGAATAAAAAAGTCTTGATTTTTAGAATTTGTATATTTTAAGGCAGTATGAATTTCCATAGTTACATAACTATGTAACTCGGAATATACACCCAAAAAACAAACTTCTCGTAATTGAAGAAAAACCGCAATCAAAATGAAGAAAAATGGGAACGAAACAGCACTAAAGAAGTTTTATCCTCTTTTCATGTCCAACATTTCTTCAAAATGATAGATTACATCCACGGTCCCATATTTTCGTGTACGTTTTTATACATTCCAAAAAAAAATTACGCATTCGGGAGAATTTTTTACTCATTCGGAAGAATTTTCGACCTTAAAGTAAGGAAAGTTTTTCTTTGATCCATAGATGGATTTTTGGTTCAGTGTAAATTCATAGATAAACTCGACCTGGTGGTTAAGTTAACAATCGTTTAACTAAGCATTGTGAATCCGGCCATTGAAAGAAACCAAAGTATTTACTTGACGTAACTAAACTCTTTTCTCAGTGTATATATAAAAATTACTTCAACAATAGATTAGTTGTTAACTGAAAGGACTAACTCTAACTTAATTTTTCGGACTGAGTGAGAAGACAATATATTTCGGTATGGATTTCCGGCATGCCTCGGTTGAATTTATTCAAGAGAGTTACTAACAAGGATAACTACTGGCAAAAACTTCATAGAAGAGTATATTTAGGCTAACAGAAAAACGCCTTCCTGTAATCTCATTTTCATAACTGTAAAACAACCTGGTTCTGGGACTGTATAGCACTGGAAAGAAGTAGCTTAGTGTATATATAATAGTAGTTTAGCGAAGAGAGCTTTACTTTACTGGCTTCCAGACCGGACAAGACCCAACAATCAACACCCAACTCTCCAGCACCTATCTAGCATCCAGCTGCACTCCAAGCCGGCACTATATTCGCCTAACTAAGATAGCCAGTAAAGCATTGATTTGCTTTGAAGAAAATAAAGGAAAAAAATATTTTTTAACCGACTTCACAAAAAAGAGAAGGTTATCAATTCGCCGGAATATTTTTTTTTTTATATGTATGTGTGTTACCGCATAACTTTGGACCATGCTAACCGATTTCAATAATTCTTTGTTTAAAGGCAAGGTGCTACCCCACAGGATCATGAAGAAATTAACGATAATCTTCAATTTTTATATGAGA
The DNA here is from genome assembly GCF_013731165.1 of Rhagoletis pomonella. Taxonomy (NCBI): domain Eukaryota; kingdom Metazoa; phylum Arthropoda; class Insecta; order Diptera; family Tephritidae; genus Rhagoletis; species Rhagoletis pomonella. The sequence continues at coordinate 20,088,257 of NW_023458566.1, read as the reverse complement.
CTTGAAATCGTTTTGTTTTTTTTTTTTGCATAAAAACTACTTGCTTCTATTTATTAATCAAAAAACGTTATAGACATTCCCTCAGAACCACATATCGCAGTTCATCTGTATTA
>NW_023458566.1:20086632-20088044 GCF_013731165.1 Rhagoletis pomonella | reverse complement strand
TAATACAGATGAACTGCGATATGTGGTTCTGAGGGAATGTCTATAACATTTTTTGATTAATAAATAGAAGCAAGTAGTTTTTATGCAAAAAAAAGACAAAACGACTTCAAGTCTCATATAAAAATTGAAGAGTATCGTTAATTTCCTGTGATCCTGTGATGTAGCACCTTTCCTTAAAAAAAATAATTATTGAAATCGGTTAGCATGGTCCAACGTTATGCGGTAACACACATATAAAAAAAAAAAAATATTCCGGCGAATTGATAACCTTCTCTTTGTTGTGAAGTCGGTTATAAAATATTTTTTCCTTTATTTTCTTCAAAGCAAATCAATGCTTTACTGGCTCTCTTAGTTAGGCGAATATAGTCCCGACTTGGAGTGCAACTGAATGCTAGATAGGTGCTGGAGGATTTGGTCTTGGTTGTTGGGTCTTGTCCGGTCTGGAAGGCAGACCAGGTAAACTATAAAAAAGTAAAGCTCTCTTCGCCAAACTACTAATACCACACTAAGCTACTTCTTTCCAGTGCTAAACAGTCTCAGAACCGGGTTGTTCTACAGTTCTGAAAATGAGATTACAGGAAGGTATTTTTATGTTAGCCTAAATAGACTCTTCTATGAAGTTTTTGCCAGTGAGCTACATATGTAGAATGTGTACATTTTAATACCTAGTTATCCTTGTTAGTAACTCTCTTCAAAAAATTCAACACCAAACACCGAGGGATGCCGGGAATTCATACCGAAATATATTATCTTCTCTCTCTGTCGGAAAAATTAAGCTAGAGTTAGTCCTTTTAGTTACCAACTAATGCATTGTTGAAGTAATTTCTATATATACACTGAGAAAAGAGTTTAGTTATGTCAAGTAAATACTTAGGTTTCTTGCAATGGCCGGATTCACAGTGCTTAGTTAAACGATTGTTAACTTAACCACCAACTCGAGTTTAACTATGAATTTATATTCAGAGTTACATAGTTATGTAATTATGGAAATTCATATTGCGTGAAAATATACAAATTCTAAAAATCAAGACTTTTCTATTCAAATTCGAAATTCGTTCCACAAAAAAAAATATTTAATTTCACAAGAGTTTAACTATGAGGGCATGCTGGTTTAAACTTTTGTTAATTGAGCGTTGTGTATATGAAAATCAATAGTTAAACTTTTGTCAGTGGTTAACTACGCACTGTGAATTCGGCCCTTAGTGGTGTTCTGTACAAAATTTAAAAGATAACTGCTGAAAACAACATTTACCACTTCTCCGTGGAAATAGTCCTTAAAGGTTATACAATTATGGTCTGATGCCTTTCTAAGTAGTAAGTGACTCATATAAATATATAAATATATATAATTTCTTTTCAAACTGATTTTATATATCGAATCTAGCGCCCAAGTTGCTGTTGCAAAACTTCGG
>NW_023458566.1:20085337-20086532 GCF_013731165.1 Rhagoletis pomonella | reverse complement strand
GCAATCACTATCGAATATATCGAATCAACGCCAGCGACTATTTTGAGCGAATTAATTTTTTTTTTTACCCCTTTGGTTGGTTTTCGATAGGCGAATGAAGTTTTGTAACAGCAACTTGGGCGCTAGATTCGATATATAAAAGCAATTTGGAAAAATTATTCCCTAATATTTATATGAGTCACTTACTACTTAGAAAGGCGAGCATCGGACCATAATTGCATAACCTTTAAGGACTATTTCCACGGAGAAGTGGTAAATGTTGTTTTCAGCAGTTATCTTTTAAATTTTGTACAGAACACCACTAAGGGGCGAATTCACAGTGCGTAGTTTAAAAGTTTAACTATTGATTTTCATATACACAACTCTCAGTTAACAGAAGTTTAAAGCAGACTCATAGTTAAACTCTTGTGAAATAAATTTTTTTTTTTGTGAACGAATTTCGAATTTGAATAGAAAAGTCTTGATTTTTAGAATTTGTATATTTTCAGGCAATATAAATTTCCCTAGTTACATAACTATGTAACTCTGAATATAAATTCATAGTTAAACTCGAGCTGGTGGTTAAGTTAACAATCGTTTAACTAAGCACTGTGAATCCGGCCATTGAAAGAAACCTAAGTATTTACTTGACATAACTAAACTCTTTTCTCAGTGTATATATAGAAATTTCTTCAACAATGGATTAGTTGTTAACTGAAAGGACTAACTCTAACTTAATTTTTCGGACAGAGCGAGAAGATAATATATTTCGGTATGGATTTCCGGCATCCCTCGGTGTTTGGTGTTATTTAGTGTTTACCTGGTCTGCCTTCTAGACCGGACAAGACCCAACAACCAACATCAAACCCTCCAGCACCTATCTAGCATCCAGTTGCACTCCAAGCCGGGACAGTTTTCGCCTAACTAAGATAGCCAATAAAGCATTGATTTGCTTTGAAGAAAATAAAGGAAAAAATACTTTTTAACCGACTTCACAAGAAGGAGAATTTCAATAATTCTTTGTTGAGGTGCTACCTCACAGAATCATAAAGAAATTAACGACAATCTTCAATTTTTATATGAGACTTGAAGTCGTTTTGGTTTTTTTGCCTAAAAATTACTTGTTTCTATTTATTAATCAAAAAATATTATAGACATTCCCTCAGAATCACATATCGCAGTTCATCTGTATTAGCCTGCTTTTCGCTTTGCGTCA
>NW_023458566.1:20082638-20085237 GCF_013731165.1 Rhagoletis pomonella | reverse complement strand
AAAAAAAAATGTATTTGTTATGCAAGAAAATGGTCAACGCTTTCAAAAAAAAAAATTTAATTAATTAAGGGTTATCTTTAGCGACTTGAAATTTGCACTTTATTATAATAAATGGAATGCGCTACAAAATTGCGAAAATTTTCTAAAAATAATCTGCATAAAAAGTTTGAAATTTGTATGGCAATTTATGGAAATTTTATTAATTTTTGTGAACTTACATACATATGTATGTAGTTTGCATCATCTACCTTTCAATTAATCAGCTTTGCGAAATTTCGACAAGCACTCACGCGTCTATTCATTCGTGGCAATTCGCTGGAAAAAAAAACAAAATTTAAATTAGTCATCTAATTCCCATTCAACCGTGCACTCATTCACACAATCGCTCTTTCCACCATCCGATGCCCCTACTGCCGACCGTTGCAAGCGTCTTTTGCGTGATTGTATTTTCAATGGCTCCCCATTCATAGAAACATAGACACGTACATGCAAACAGATGTATACATATAAATATGTACATTTAACTGGCTTATGGTCTGATTATGGCAACTTAACGTAACTTACGGCTCTCTCTTAAAAATTCTCTTAAAAGGGTGTTGCTTATAATTGAACAGCCGAAACTTAACATAACTTAATGTCACGTCGAAATCTGTTTCATTTTGATTATCTAAGTTCTACGTTCCGTTAAGTTAAGCTAAGTTAAGTTACCATAATCCGGATTTTAGAATTGACGTCACACAACGCTGAGTGTCTTTGCTCTTTTGCTTTTCGAAAGAATCGAGCTGAGAAATGTTGAATTTTATTAAAGTCAAACGTTTGTTCTTTCTCTGTTGGATGCATTCTATGTATGTTTGTATGTAGCAAACAGTATTGTGCAACTACTAAACGACGCGTGTAACTACTGGGTGTTTGTATCAAAAACTTGTTAGCCTTGCCAGAAGGCTGTCACCTTAGCCGCCGTCCTCCTCTCCATCAACAACAAAACAATAGTCACCAATTTATTTGTCATCGCCATTGCAGTTTGCAGTTTGCAGTCGCCGTCGCCGTCGCCGTTGTTGTCGTCGTCGCTGCGACATTTGCTGTCGTTTTTATCGTCATAATTATACGTCACATGCAGGCATGCAACCAAGTAGAAATGTATTTAGCAAGCCCCCTGCTGGGAAATCGAAAAATTCAACAAACATTTTCCGAATGCTAGAATCAAAGCGAATTTATACAAGGTGGTACAAGGCAGCCCGAAAACAAAAACTACACGAAGAAATTATGCGCACATTGGCAATCAGTACGAAACAAAATTACAACAAACACATCATTTTGACGAAAAGTACAACACCACCTTATATGAATTCGCCTAGGCTTGAATAATGTGAGTGCTTTCTACGCAGTGAAAGTAAATCAAACGCAAGTTGAAACTTTATACTTGGCTAATTTTTCCAGCAGGGTAAGTAAGTACCTACCGTCCTGGTCGTCGGTAAGTCTACTCGATTTCGCCGCATTGCTCAACCACAACGCCAGCGAAAGCAACACATACATACATACATATATTTCGAACAACAATTGCCAAGTTGCATTGGCGGCAGTCTTTAAATGGCCTTCAAGCCGACGCCGAAGTATACGTCGGTCGTGGTCACTGCCCTGGTCAGCTGGCGTGTCGTAAACTCAACTCGAGTTGGCGCGCCACCCACTGGTCAGCATACATACATACATACATACATACATACATACATATGTACATACATGCCTACTTAGGCAACAACAATTCTAATTCTGTACGCCATCTCTTCTCGCGAAATTGCTCTTACACAGTTACGGTGTGGGTGTGGAAGGGGGGGTGGGATATTGGCCATTGGTTGCGCTTGCGCTGTTTGTTTGGCCCTCGTGTATGTGCATACAAACACACATACATACATATGTATATAAGTATTTATCAACATTACCGGGCAACTGACGAGTCTTGCAATCTTCTAGTCCACCAACCGATGCATTTGCTCCGATGGGCTGTTGGCTTCCATCGATTTTCTCATTTTCGAAACGTAATTGTGTGCGGCGCGTGGGTGTGTGTGTGTGCATTTCTATCACGTGCCAGTCTCTCTCTGACTGCTTGTCGGTCTGATGCTCCGGCCAAAGGTCCATTCATTCTCATTAGTTTCGCATTTATTTAATGTAATTTACTGTTTGCCGGCTTTACTCTACCCTTTCCCTCATGGCCTCTACTCTATGTACATGCAGGTTTGCACTTGAATAGATATGTTTGAGTGCCCTTGCTCAAATGCTTGTGTGTGTTTCGTTGCTGCAGATAGATATTCATGCTGATTGGTTTATTTTATATTTTCATTAGCATAATTAAGTTGAAGTGTGTATAATGGATTACTTACTAACACTTCATTATACTTACATATGTAAGTGTGTGTATGTATGTATATGTGTGTGTGTATGTATATGTGTGGGCGACGAACGTATTGTAAATTTTACCAACTTACTTAATTAATTTATTTATTAATTCAAGATATCAAGATATCGCATTATCAAAATGGATAATTAAGACCTTGGAATAAACCAGGAAATCAATCACTTTGGTATTCATTAATTCTTCTTTTTC
>NW_023458566.1:20079464-20082538 GCF_013731165.1 Rhagoletis pomonella | reverse complement strand
AAAAAAATACTGAATTGGGAGAAAATATTGGGAAGTGCAAAACGAAGAAAATTTTCATACATTTGGATATAGGGTTTCTTCTGAAGAAGAGTTTTTGAATGTAGGCCCAAAAATAACAATTTTCATTTATTCACGTTACAATAAAGGCCAAAATATGAATTAATTTAGGACAGCTCGTTATGCATCAAACAGAAGCCGGGAACGCTACTCCCATAACCAGTCAAGGAATTTGATAAAGTTTCTTCTGCCTATGGATTTGCAAAAACTTCTAAAAACTTTGTGAGAGTAACAGCAAGTATTGGTACGAGTAGGTCAACAAAAGCTTGGCTACATTGAAATAACATTGCTTTCCCAGACTGATTTGCTGCCTCATCTGGTGTTATCACCATTACGGATCTCTGGAGATGGATGGTCGAAAAAGTTTATGAACATTTCGCTGGTTTAACTCCGTTCCGGTATTGAAGCGTATTATCGTGGAATCTTGGTATTCAATAATCCCAGAGAGGCATCGTAATTACAATAATTATTTGCCAAATTGTTCACCTGTCATTGTTATTTATAGAGGTGAACTAAACTAATAAAAAAAATTTATTATTTTTTCTTAAACTGTTTGGTCATCCCTGAAGGGCTTTTTGTGGACAAATAAAAAACTTATTTCGGTATTTTTAGAAAATACTATTGAAAAAATTAAAAGGCATAACTTTTTTTTCTAAAAAAAGTTCGTAAACTTTGCTGAGCTTAAAGAAAAATCAGTTTACAGAAGTGATATAAAGTATATACATATCTAATATTTACGCCAATCTTGAATGATTTTGTTTTCTCTTGGCAAAATTAATTAAGAAAACTAATTGCAGTTCACAATAAAATACCAGGGACAGGGATCATTCTGAAAGCCTACCTAAAAATTCGGTTTGGAAAAATTCCTCGAGGGACGTAATATTAATAACATTTAGTTAGCCTTTGGCATAAGTATGAACCAAGTATACATGGATACATATATGTATATATACATACATATATTCGTACATAGTATCACTGGCTAGCCTCTATTGATAAATTTACAGCTGAAACCGATTTAGCTGGCCAATGAATCGGACGGTTGGCACATTAGTTGGCCTATCCAAGTGCTGGATTCACAAGCACGCCTGGCTGCAATTCAATTGTGCACAAATATGCGAAACTTTTTCAATTGCAGAAAATTGTACAAATATTTTTTCTGATTCATTATAAATAAATATGAGTAAATTTGAGTGGGCAATGTAAACACTCACTCATTCAATCTTAAGTGTGCACATACATACCTACACTTACGTATACATACAAAATTACATAAAATGAATTAAAAAAACTTGGCACCAGCGTCAACTTGTGTATGTATGTCCAAACTGACTAAGAACGAATAAGTAGAAAATCGGGTAGTCACCGCTTGCCCTTTTTACCAACTCTTGTAAGTCGTGATTGCCTTTTCTTGTTCGCTTACTTTCGATTGCTCAACTTTATATCGGCACGCATACTTTGTTGCATATTAACATTTAATTTAGAGCATACGAGCATAAATAAGTAAAATTTATTTATTTCAAAATCGAAAAGTCGCAACGCGGTTTTGTCAGTTTTTGGGCAAAATGCCGCAGGCAATAAATAGCACAGCGCCCCAGCTCTAAAATGCCAAATTGAAAATTTTAAACAAAAACATATACATATTTACTTATGTATGTGTGTGTGTGCGTATGTGAGCCTCTTTGTGATTTCATGCTTTCTGGCACACAGTGCAATGATTCGCTGTCTAAATGCAGCCTAAGTGGCCGGCGCATAAATCCGCTCGTCGCTGGCGCTGTGGTGCAAAGCTCAAATTGGCAATACAGCTTAACGTTGCACGTTTTCACACAAGTCGATTGCCGCATTTGCAACGTCTCATGTGTCATGTGCTCGAAACTAAACTGGTGGACAGTGGTGTGCAGTGAGCGGCGGGCGGCGGGCGGTAAGTAGCGAGCGACCAGTGCAAATGCCTAAGTGCATAATTATGCATGTTGTTCTTGTTGCTGTTGCATTCGCTTCTACATATTTTTTTTTTTAACTTTTTTTTTTGTTTTCAGCTTCGATGTGTGTCACTGATGTGTCCAATAAATTGTCACGCATTGTCAGCGTTTTGTGTGCCAATTGGCTGGCTAAAGCAAATAAAGCGCGCTAATACATAGTTCAGTGAGTGCATGTGTGTGTGTGTGTGTGTGTGCATGCATTTTGGTGCATTTATATCCATATTACTTACTTGTACAAATACAAATGTCGAAAAAGCACCTTACTTGCTGGCACCGCATTTTCAAGTGTCCAGACCACAGCGGGGCATGAGAGAGGGATGGGGTTGGCCATTGGTAATATATTTTAATGTACAAATGAATTTGTTTGCAACAATTTGTTGCAAATTTACGAGTAAATATTGAAGTTGCTGTGGCTGCATACATATAAATTTATTGTATGTTGCAGTTGAAGGTTGCCATGCATTTGTTGCAACACAATGTTAGATAGAAAATTTCGAGTAATAACTTAGGCGGGCCACGACAATTGGCGCATAAAAATATGGGAACATTCATTTTTCTTGCTAATAATAAATTTCAGTTCACACACACATGCATATATGCATACATATATGTACGTACGTACATTAGAGTGGTCCAAATTTTGTACGCGGTGGGAAAAAACGGGTGCCCCTAAGTTAGTTTTTTTCTTTTGGAATTTGTATCGAAATATCTAAACTAACTTCCAATTTTCTACTGTAACAAATATAGGGTGCTGAATGACCTTGAAAGGCGCTACTGAATCCCTTTTAGACTGACAAAAAAAAAAAGAGGATTTTTATAAAAACCTAGTGTTGCCATGACAACTGGCGCTGGTAATATTTTCTCAGATAATTTTAATTTGAAATGCTCTTGGGTCGCTTAACCAATTGTTTGGTTAATATATGGACAATATACTTCTAGAGTAAAATATACAACTCTCATAAGCCTACCTAGAAACATAAAGTTTCGTGCCACCAGCGCCTCTTTCGGCAAGATGAAGGATTTTGGAAGGTGCCCCCC
>NW_023458566.1:20071948-20079364 GCF_013731165.1 Rhagoletis pomonella | reverse complement strand
AAAAAAATTATTTTTTATTTAAAATATGTGTATATTTTCAACTTTTTCTCAATCCACTCGCTCTAGCCAGCATAGAAATATACATATGTATGTATAAGACATTATTAAAAGTAAAATTGCTAGAAGCGAACTAATTTGCTGAGTGGCATTTACGTACATATCCATGTATATGTATGTACATTAGGCATATAACTTTTTACAATTTTTGCAAATACGAAAAACGGCATACCATAGTCGAATAGAGCATAAAAAAGTATGAACCCCCATTATTTTTTTTTTGCGAAATTGCAAAAAAGTTTCCGCGCAAAACGAAATTACTTTTTTATCAGAACTGCTGAAAAAAACAAAAAAAGTTTTGTACACTGTACACGTTTTTCTTCATAATAATAGATATTTATTTAACTAATAATCTTCCTATTATTCCAAACGCCTTTTAATGGACCTAAGGGAAGTGCCCCACCCACCCCAAACTAATTTTTCTTCAAACTAATTTTTCCACTGTATATTGGTTGTCAACATCATGTGCTAGATTTGATGTTAAAACATGTCATGGATGAGCTTTTAGAGGGAAAAACATCATCGCCCAATATTTCATACAATTTTATTCCAAATTTAATAGAAAATTACGATGATCTAAAAAAAGAGTATGAACAAAATAAAGAGTGTATTAAGGTTAAAAGCATTAAATGGCGAAATGACATGCAATACTTATATGAATTGGTCGAATCTTTTAAATACTTCGAGAAAAATGAACGTTTTCCCTACATAAAATTTAGCGCAATACCAGTAATGCCCGTTGGAATTCTAGAGCTATTTTGGCACTTTTAGCCTTTATACTTATTCCTGAATATCGTTTGCAATTATATCCTATTTGTAAGTTTGTGTGCGGTGCTTGGAGCGAAATCTGGTTTTCCGATCATACTTTCAACAAAAATAATTTCGCCACACTACAGAAATCATGGCCGGCTTCACAAAAGCAAATGAATGTTTTCTCAGACATTGGGTAAATAAACCATCAGCTATTGAGGAAGTTCAGCGAAGTAACATCTGCGCAGAGCGTGCAATTAAAATTGTGCAAGACATTTTACCATTGTGTAAATCATCACATACTTTAAACTTAAAACTTATTTCATATAACAATTGACAAAAATGTAAAAATAAAAATATTAAAAAAAATTTAAAAAAAATCTGACTTTTTTTAGAAATCCATTTTTGCGCGGAACGTTTTTGAACCGAAATCACCTAAAAAAGTGATATTCATTACTTGTACAATATTTGCCACCACGTGGTGGTATGCCAAATTTTTCGTCAACATTTGTTATATGCCTAATGTACATATGTTTGTATTTCATGCCACTCTCCATTTTATTTACTACATATTTAGCTAAAATTTTTTATTTTTTTTTAACCATTAGCGTGCCGCAGAAGTAGCTTTTTTTTAATATTTCTATTAATTTTATGAGTATTGTAGACTTATTTTTAGCGCATTTTCTATTTGTGATTAATTTCGTACATTCCGTAGAATAATTTACTTAAAAATTCTTAAATATAAAATTTTCTTTGAAAACACTGGCTAATGAGCATTAAAGTGTATGTGTGTATGTATGTATGTATGTGCATAAACACAGATGCTGACGTGTAGGTTGGAAAATTTATTGCGGGCAATAACCAGCCTTAGCTAATTGTTGTTGCAGACCAGCACGCCCCGTAGTAAATCGCACTGTTCGCACGTATTTATTTTCGAATAAAAGCCGCCCATTGAAACCTTTGCCTCACTATTCCATTAGTGCTCTCCGTATACAGTAGGAACTAGTTTAAAATCGATCATAAATGGTTAAGATTATCTAAATGATTTCAATTGTAGAGCTGCTTTCCGCTTAATTATAGCTGGGTTTCCCAATCGAACGAATTTTTATTAATAAATGCAAATACAATTTTTTGTAAGTAAACAAAATGTAGCCACGTGTAGTAAACATTTAGATAAAATTGAAGGCGTTTCTGATTAGGTAAATTAAAACTCAATTGAGATTGTTAATTATCACTCTAAGTATGTGGTGTGTCTGTATGTAAATACATACAATGTAGTAGGTGTGAACAACTGGAAGCTTGGATACAGACCCTGCAGGAAAAATTTTTGAAAATGGAGACTACAGTTAGAGACTAATTAGTTTAGATTTAGAAAGAAAATAGACATAGCGGAAAACCTGTTAAACTAGTTATGACCTTAAGATTTTTGCCGTTCTATACTTTTTACGTAACTTCCGTAATTGTTATGTCTTTTTAATATTTTTCTGTTTACATAAGTAAGAAGGAAAAGGGAAATTCGCTTAATAGTCCATAATAACTGGCATTATTTTTGGATAGGCCATTGATAAAAAAATGTTATGATTCGTGACTTTTACGGATTTTTAAGGCTTTTCAAGATTTTCTCCGGTTTTTTAACTTCCTGGAGTATTCTTCGACACATTTCGGTATTTTTCGTGTAATTCTCAAGACTTTTCACAATTTTTTTTTTTTAATTTTCTAAGGGATCTTTGATAATTTTCTAAATTTTTAATTTCGAAACACTACCGACATTGCAGAAGAGGGAAATCTCGAAGTTGTTGAAGACCTGATAACTACAACCAGAATAGAACTGGCATTAAATGCGGTCGCTACATTTAAATCTCTGGTTATACTACATCTTAGAGTTTAGGTTTCAAACTCACTTTGTGTTGCAGGAATGGGACAGATGAACTCTGTGTTAAAAAGCCCCCGCCGCTATTTACTAGGTGTCCTGACAAAGGAATTGAATAGAAAAAGTGGGTTGACATACTAACCAAAACCGGAGTAGACTTACCAATGGGAAACGCGCCAGGCATCTAACATTTCCTCAATTTGCTAAGGACTGAATTAGTTATGGCAATTACATCGAAATTTGACAGGAAAACGACGAGCATGCTTTACTTATTTCTTATCGGGGTTCTTCCAAAAATTATATTCCTAAATGTAAATATGTATGTACGTTAGAGTGGTCCAACAAATTTTTTTCGAGTTAGGGTTGGGGGGGCACCTTCCAAAATCCTTCATCTTGCCGAAAGAGGTGCTGGTGGCACCAAACTTTATGTTTCTAGGTATAAATTAAGAGGATGCTCATGAAATGCTTATATTTTACTCTAGAAGTATATTGTCCACATATTAACCAAACAATCGGTTAAGCGACCCAAGACCATTTCGAATTAAAATTATCTGAAAAAATATTACCAGCGCCAGTTGTCATGGCAACGCTAGGTTTTTATAAAAATCATAAGGGCTATTCGCGATCCGGTGCAAATGGCCTAGCATCATTGCATTGCAAATTTGTATTGCAAATTATTTGCAATACACAAACAAAATACACGCATTTGCATTTGTCATGGCTTGGCAAATTTGCAATACCGAAAATCCATAGCATAAAAATGCTATGCATTGCATTCATAAACAAAACCAAAGCTGATGCACAAAAATTGTTTTGCAAAAGCTTTGCCATGACAGTTTAATAAAGGTCGGTCACAATCCATGGCATATTTCTGCAATTGCATAAATTTGTCAGCTCTTATACACCGAATCGCGAATAGCCCTATAATTTTTTTGTCAGTCTCAAAGGGATTCAGTAGCGCATTTCAAGGTCATTGAGCACCCTATATTTGTTACAGTAGATAATTGGAAGTTGGTTTAGATATTAGATACAAATACCAAAAGAAAAAAACTAAGGGGTGCCCCGATTTTCGCCCCATACAAAATTTGGACCACTCTAATGTACGTACGTACATATGTATGCATGTATGCAAGTGAGTGTGAACAGAAATTTATTATTAGCAAGAAAAATGAATGTTCCCATATTTTTTATTCGCCAATTGTCGTGGCCCGCCTAAGTTACTCGAAATTTTCTATTTAACATTGTGTTGCAACAAATGCATGGCAACCTTCAACTGCAACATACAATAAATTTATATGTATGCATATATGTACATATATATTTACACCTCTAAGTATGTACATATGTATGTATGTATGTATGTATGCAGCCACAACAACTTCAATATTTACTCGTAAATTTGCAACAAATTGTTGCAAACAAATTCATTTGTACATTAAAATATATTACCAACGGCCAACCCCATCCCTCTCGCATGCCCCGCTGTGATCTGGACACTTGAAAATGCGGTGCCAGCAAGTAAAGTGCCTTTCGACATTTGTATTTGTACAAGTAATATGGATATAAATGCACCAAAATGCATGCACACACACACACACACACACACACACGCGCATGCACTCACCGAGCTATGTATTAGCGCGCTTTATTTGCTTTAGCCAGCCAATTGGCACACAAAACGCTGACAATGCGTGACAATTTATTGGACACATCAGTGACACACATCGAAGCTGAAAACAAAAAAAAAAAGTTAAAAAAGAAAAAATAGAAGCGAATGCAACAGCAACAAGAACAACATGCATAATTATGCACTTAGGCATTTGCACTGGTCGCTCGCTACTTACCGCCCGCCTGGCGCTCACTGCCCGCTGCACACCACTGTCCACCAGTTTAGTTTCGAGCACATGACACATGACGTTGCAAATGCGGCAATCGACTTGTGTGAAAACGTGCAACGTTAAGCTGTATTGCCAATTTGAGCTTTGCACAGCGCCAGCGATTTATGCGGCGGATTTATGCGCCGGCCACTTAGGCTGCATTTAGACAGCGAATCATTGCACTGTGTGCCAGAAAGCATGAAATCACAAAGAGGCTCACATACGCACACACACATACATACATAAGTAAATATGTATATGTTTGTTTAAAATTTTCAATTTGGCATTTTAGAGCTGGGGCGCTGTGCTATTTATTGCCTGCGGCATTTTGCCCAAAAACTGACAAAACCGCGTTGCGACTTTTCGATTTTGAAATAAATAAATTTTACTTATTTATGCTCGTATGCTCTAAATTAAATGTTAATATGCAACAAAGTATGCGTGCCGATATAAAGTTGAGCAATCGAAAGTAAGCGAACAAGAAAAGGCAATCACGACTTGCAAGAGTTGGTAAAAAGGGCAAACGGTGACTATCCGATTTTCAACTTATTCGTTCTTAGTCAGTTTGGCAATATATAAGTTGACGCTGGTGCCAAGTTTTTTTAATTCATTTTATGTAAGTTTGTATGTTTGTATGAGTGTAGGTATGCATGTGCACACTTAAGATTGAATGAGTGAGTGTTTACATTGCCCACTCAAATTTACTCATATTTATTTATAATGAATCAGAAAAAATATTTGTACAATTTTCTGCAATTGAAAAAGTTTCGCATATTTTTTCACAATTGAATTGCAGCCAGGCGTGCTTGTGAATTCAGCACTTGGATAGGCCAACTAATGTGCCAACCGTCCGATTTATTGGCCAGCTAAATCGGTTGCTGCTGTAAATTTATCAATAGAGGCTAGCCAATGATATTATGTACGAATATATGTATGTACATATGTGCACTTGGTTCATACATACGCCAAAGGCTAACTAAATGTTATTAATATTACGTCCCTCGAGGAATTTTTCCAAACCGAATTTTTAGGTGAGAACGTTTTATAATTAGGTAGGCTTTCAGAATGATCCCTGTCCCTGGTATTTTATCGTCAACTGCAATTAGTTTTCTTAATTAACTTTGCCAAGAGCAAACAAAATCATTGAAGATTGGCATAAGTATTAGATACGTATATATGTACTTTATTTCAATTCTGTAAGTAAACTGATTTTTTTTTAAGCTCAGTAAAGTTTACGGACATTTTTTAGAAAAAAAAGTTATGCCTTTTAATTTTTTCCAATAGTATTTTCTAAAAACATCGAAATAAGTTTTTTATTTGCCCGCAAAAAGCCCTGAAAATGATACTTCATTTTTATAGGGATGACCAAAAAGTTTAAGAAAGAATAACCAATTTTTTTTATTAATTTATTAGTTCACCTCTATAAATAACAACGTCAGGTGAACAATTTGGCACATAATTATTGTAATTACGATGCCTCTCTGGGATTATTGAATACCAAGTTTCCACGATAATACGCTTCAATACCGGAACGGAGTTAAATCAGCGAAATGTTCATAAACTTTTTGCGACCATCCATCTCCAGAGATCCTCAGATGAGCCAGCAAATCAGTCTGGGAAAGCAATGTTATTTCAATGTAACCAAGCTTTTGTTGACCTACTCGTACCAATTTTGGCCTACTCGTACCAATACTTGCTGTTACTCTCACAAAGTTTTTAAAAGTTTTTGCAAATCCATAGGCAGAAGAAACATTGTCAAATTCCTGGACTGGTTATAGGAGTAGCGTTACAGTGCCCGCAGAATATGCAGGATAAGTGATCCGAGCTTCAGGTTGATGCTTAACGAGCTGTCCTAAATTAATTCATATTTTGGCCTTTGTAGTAACGTGAATAAATGAAAAATTTTATTTTTGGGCTTAAAGCCAATAGCTCTGCTTCAGAAGAAACCCTCTATCCGAAAATTTTCTTTGTTTTGCACTTCCCAATATTTTGTCCCAATTGAGTATTTTTTTCTTCAAAAGACCTACATAAGGAAAAGAAGTAAGTCATAAAGTGTTTGACGCCTTTTATGTAAATCCCGTAAATAAAGTTTTAGCCTTTTAAAGTATACGACAAACAACAATACGACAGTATACAACACCTTGAGAACTCCTTGATTATATTTAAATCTTTTCATAGTTGTTTTTCCTTGATACAGACACTTTTTTTACTATGATATTAATTCCTTTGTATTAAAAAATTGCGAGATTTTTGTATGAGAGTGTAATTACTCTGCAGAAAAATTTAGCAAGTGGTTGAAGGACGCCCCATCGTGCCGGACTGAGGAACGAATAAAGAGTAGCGGGTTGAATCAATAAACATAAGTCTCTAGTAAACGTACTAAATCCATGCGTGGAGGTCTTGTCAAGACGACAACGTCACGGGAATACAGTCCCACCAAGCTCCAAACCTGCAGTGCGGTGGAAAGTTTCGCTGGAGAGACCACCGAGATGAAGATCTTTTAATGAAACACGCGAGTTTCGTCGAAGGCGCATATTTTTATTCGAAGCGATAGTCAAGCGGCACCCAATTAAATTTACATATTAATATTAAATTTTACCTAATTATGCATTATACATAGATGAACTAAATAAAAATTCTCCATTTGTGATCCAAATTTCCTGAAAGGGTATAAAACAAGTTTACATACTTTGCTCCTTTCAGGCAGGGTCGCTGGCGGTCTAAGCTCAAAAGTACGCTGTGTCGCCGCAGTGTTTCACTAATTTGACAAGCACAAAATGTGGCAATTACTTATTCTTTTCGGCTTTTCAAATGAACCACTTTTCAGTTTCATTTCAATTCCAGACGCCTAATTTTTCGGAC
>NW_023458566.1:20065738-20071848 GCF_013731165.1 Rhagoletis pomonella | reverse complement strand
AAGAATAAGTAATTGCCACATTTTGTACTTGTCAAATTAGTGAAACACTGCGGCGACACAGAGTGCTTTTGAGCTTAGACCGCCAGCGACCCAGCCTGGAAAGGAGCAAAGTACATACATTTTTTTTTATACCCTTTCAGGAAATTTGGATCACAAATGGAGAATTTTTATTTAGTTCATCTATGTATAATGCATAATTAGGTAAAATTTAAAATTAATATGTAAATTTAATTGGGTGTCGCTTGACTATCGCTTCGAATAAAAATATGCGCCTTCGACGAAACTCGCGTGTTTCATTAAAATATCTTCATTTCGGTTGTCTCTCCAGCGAAATTTTCCACCGCACTGCAGGTTTGGAGCTTTGAGGGACTGTATTCCTGTGACGTCGTCGTCTTGACAAGACCTCCACGCATGGATTTAGCACGTTTACTAGAGACATATGTTTATTGATTCCACCTGCTACTCTTTATTCGTTCCTCAGCCCGGCACGATGGGGCGTCCTTCAACCACTTGCTATATTTGTCTGCTCTTTCTGACCCTCCCTTTCGCCATAGTGATTACACTCTCATAAAAAAATCTCGCAAATTTTTTAAATACACAGAAATTAAACCACACTAAAAAAAGTTGTCTGTATTTAGGGAAAACAACTATAAAAAGATTGAAATATAATCAAGGAGTTCTCAAGGTATTGTATACTGTCGTATTGTTGTATGTCGTAAACTTTAAACGGGTAAAGCTTTATTTAAGGGATTTACATAAAAGGCGTGCAATTTTACACCGTTAAAACATAGTTGGTTGTGGTTTCAAGTCTTCTAAACATTTATTTAGCCGTTAAAAACTGTATGACTTACGACACTTTGTGAACCACCAAATTCTTATGTAAGTCTTTTGAAGAAAAAAATACTCAATTGGGAGAAAATATTGAGAAATGCAAAACAACGAAAATAAGTCAAAATATGAATTAATTTAGGACAGCTCGTTAAGCATCAAACTGAAGCTCAGATCACTTATGTATCCTCCTGCAATTCTGCGGGCAATGTAATGCTACTCCCATAACCAGTCCAGGAATTTGACAAAGTTTCTGCTGCCTATGGATTTGCAAAAACTTCTAAAAAACTTTGTGAGAGTAACAGCAAGTATTGGGAAAATCATCTGCTCTCTTACATTCAAAAATTAACTGCAACAAAACTTCATAATCCAGTAGGATAAAGCGAAAATGGTACGAGTAGGTCAACAAAAGCTTGGTTACATTGAAATAACATTGCGTTCCTAGACTGCTTTGCTTGCTCAACTGATATTATCACCATTTAGGATTTATGCTCTTCACAAAATTAATTAAGAAATTGCAGTTGACAATAAAATACCAGGGACAGGGATCATTCTGAAAGCTTATTAAATTATAAAAAGTTCACACCTAAATACTCGGTTTGGAAAAATTCCTCGAGGGACGTAATATTAAAAACATTTAGTTAGCCTTTGGCGTAAGTATGAACCAAGTATACATGTATACATACATATATTCGTACATAGTATCACTGGCTAGCCTCTATTGATAAATTTACAGCAGAAACCGATTTAGCTGGCCAATAAATCGGACGGTTGGCACATTAGTTGGCCTATCCAAGTGTTGAATTCACAAGCACGCCTGGCTGCAATTCAATTGTGCAAAAATATGCGAAACTTTTTCAATTGCAGAAAATTGTACAAATATTTTTTTCGGATTCATTATAAATAAATATGAGTAAATTTGAGTGGGCAATGTAAACACTCACTCATTCAATCTTAAGTGTGCACATAAAATGAATTAAAAAAACTTGGCACTAACGTCAACTTATGTATGTATGTCCAAACTGACTAAGAACGAATAAGTCGAAAATCGGATAGTCACCGCTTGCCCTTTTTACCCAACTCTTGTAAGTCGTGATTGCCTTTTCTTGTTCGCTTACTTTCGATTGCTCAACTTTATATCGGCACGCATACTTTGTTGCATATTAACATTTAATTTAGAGCATACGAGCATAAATAAGTAAAATTTATTTATTTCAAAATCGAAAAGTCGCAACGCGGTTTTGTCAGTTTTTGGGCAAAATGCCGCAGGCAATAAATAGCACAGCGCCCCAGCTCTAAAATGCCAAATTGAAAATTTTAAACAAAAACATATACATATTTACTTATGTATGTGTGTGTGTGCGTATGTGAGCCTCTTTGTGATTTCATGCTTTCTGGCACACAGTGCAATGATTCGCTGTCTAAATGCAGCCTAAATGGCCGGCGCATAAATCCGCTCGTCGCTGGCGCTGTCCAAAGCTCAAATTGGCAATACAGCTTAACGTTGCACGTTTTCACACAAGTCGATTGCCGCATTTGCAACGTCATGTGCTCTAAACTAAACTGGTGGACAGTGTGCAGCGGGCAGTGAGCGCCAGGCGGCCGGTAAGTAGCGAGCGACCAGTGCAAATGCCTAAGTGCATAATTATGCATGTTGTTCTTGTTGCTGTTGCATTCGCTTCTATTTTTTTTATTTTTTTGTTTTCAACTTCGATGTGTGTCACTGATGTGTCCAATAAATTGTCACGCATTGTCAGCGTTTTGTGTGCCAATTGGCTGGCTAAAGCGCTAATACATAGTTCAGTGAGTGCATGTGTGTGTGTGTGTGTGTGTGCATGCATTTGGGTGCATTTATAACCATATTACTTGTACAAATACAAATGTCGAAAAAGCACTTTACTTGCTGGCACCGCATTTTCAAGTGTACAGACCACAGCGGGGCATGCAGGCCGTCGTTGTGGAAATGTGAATGGCATGAGAGAGGGATGGGGTTGGCCGTTGGTAATATATTTTAATGTACAAATGAATTTGTTTGCAACAATTTGTTGCAAATTTACGAGTAAATATTGAAGTTGTTGTGGCTGCATACATATAAATTTATTGTATGTTGCAGTTGAAGGTTGCCATGCATTTGTTGCAACACAATGTTAAATAGAAAATTTCGTGTAACTTAGGCGGGCCACGACAATTGGCGAATAAAAAATATGGGAACATCCATTTTTCTTGCTAATAATAAATTTCAGTTCACACTCACATGCATACATGCATACATATGTACGTAAGTACATTAGAGTGGTCCAAATTTTGTATGGGGTGGGAAAAACGGGGCACCCCTAAATTTTTTTCTTTTGGCATTTGTATCTAATATCTAAACCAACTTCCAATTTTCTACTGAAACAAATATAGGGTGCTCAATGACCTTGAAATGCGCTACTGAATCCCTTTGAGATGATTTTTATAAAAGCCTAGTGTTGCCTTGACATCTGGCACTGGTAATATTTTCTCAGATAATTTTAATTTGAAATGGTCTTGGGTCGCTTAACCAATTGTTTGGTTAATATATGGGCAATATACTTCTAGAGTAAAATATAAGCATTTCATGAGCATCTTCTAAATTTATACCTAGAAACATAAAGTTTGGTGCCACCAGCACCTCTTTCGGCAAGATGAAGGATTTTGGAAGGTGCTCCCAACCCTAACTCGAAAAAAATTTGTTGGACCACTCTAAGGTACATACATATTTACATTTATGAATATAAATTTTGGAAGAACCCCGATAAGAAATAAGTAAAGCATGCTCGTCGTTTTCCTGTCAAATTTCGATGTAATTGCCATAATTAATTCAGTTCTTAGAAAACTTAGGAAATGTTAGATGCCTGGCGCGTTTCCCATTGGTAAGACTACCCCAGTTTTGGTTAGTATGTCAACCCACTTTTTCTATTCAGATCCTTTGTCAGGACACCTAGTAAATAGCGGCGCTAGCATTTTAACACAGAGTTCATCTGTCCCATAACTGCAATACAAAGTGAGTTTGAAACCCAAAATCAAAGAGGGTCAGCTCACTTGGCGATTTATCTGCTCTAATTAGATTCCTCGTAGGTTTTGACTCGAAAAATACTGCAATATTCTGGACGTTTATACGCCTATTGCTGCTCGGTCTGGATTTAATATCAGAGTGTACACGCCAGCATTTATTTTGGATTATTTGTGAAAACTTTCTAGGAGTGGCGATCGAATCGAAGTAATTACTTCCTTCCATATTCCTCTCTTATTATCCTTGCCCCTTTTTTGAGGTTGGCCTGAGGAAAGACATAGCCAGAGCTGCCTACCGCTTGTCTTAAGTTCCTGTGTGCCCTGTCATGCTCAGTCGTATGGTGTTTTCAATTCTACAAAAAAATTTCGCATTTTGATTGCCCTTTTACAGGGTTGACTGTAACATCTAACACAATTTGCACTGGGGAAGGGCAAAATTTTTTTTGAAGAAGCGAAATCACCATTAGTGCAAACTTTTTTGACAAGCCCTTTGCAACGTGCTCCGGTACTATAGTTGAGCATAGACTTGGAACACTCCGTACACCCTCTAGCTATGTGTAAAGTTATCTACCATATTAGAATACCAAAAGGCACTATGTGCCCTATGACTACTCTGAAGGTCCAATATGTAAGTTGAGCCAAGCCTGCTGCAGTACACTTGAAGCTAACCAAACTCTTGCCTGCACATTCAAACTTAATGTTAATTTATTGGCCGTTATAACTCCGAGATATTTCGTTAACTGGGGGACACTAGATCGGAATCGTGTACCTATTGTGAAAAGAAACTGCAAAATTTCACGTTTGTAGAATTATTTCTATATGTCGGTAGGGTAGTAATGATTGGGATATAAGTGGCTACTTTAGAAAATTCTCAAAGATTCATTAGAAAATAAAAAAAAAAATCCTGAAAAGTTTTAAGAATTAGACGAAATATATCCAAATGTGTTGGAAAATACTCCAGAAAGTTAAAAAACCGGAAAAAATCTAGAAAAGCCTTAAAAATCTGTAAAAGTCACGAATAAGGATTTTTTTTTTTATCAATGCCTATACAAAAATAATGCCAGTTATTATGGACTATTAAGCGAATTTTCCCTCTTCCTTCTGACTTAAACAGAAAAATATTAAAAAGACATAAGAATTATGGAAGTTACGTAAAAAGTATAAAGAAGCAAAATTCTTAAAGTCCTAACTTGTATAACAGGTTTTCCGCTATGTCTATTTTCTTTCTAAATCTAAAATAATTAGTCTCTAATTATAGTCTCCATTTTCAAACATTTTTCCTGCAGGGTCTGTATCCAAGCTTCCAGTTGTTCACACCTACTACATTGTAAGTATTTACATACAGACACACCACATACTTAGAGTGATAATTAACAATCTCAATTGAGTTTTAATTTACTTAATCAGAAACGCCTTCAATTTTATCTAAATGTTTACTACACGTGGCTACATTTTGTTTACTTAGAAAAATGTATTTGCATTTATTAATAAAAATTCGTTCGATTGGAAAACCCAGCTATAATTAAGCGGAAAGCAGCTTTACAATTGAAATCATTTAGATAATCTTAACCATTTATGATCGATTTTAAACTAGTTCCTACTGTATACGGAGAGGACTAATGAAATATTTAGTGAGGCAAAGGTTTCGGTGGGCGGCTTTTATGGGAAAATAAATACGTGCGAACAGTACGATTTACTACGGGGCGTGCTGGTCTGCAACAACAATTAGCTAAGGCTGGTTATTGCCCGCAATAAATTTTCCAACCTACACGTCAGCATCTGTGTTTGTGCACATACATACACTTTAATGCTCATTAGCCAGTGTTTTCAAAGCAAACTTTATATTTAAGAATTTTTAAGTAAATTATTCTACGGAATGTACGAAATTAATCACAAATAGAAAATGCGCTAAAAATAAGTCTAAAAAACTCATAAAAATAATAGAAATATTAAAAAAAAAGCTACTTCTGCGGCACGCTAATGGTAAAAAATAAAATAAAAATTTTAGCTAAAATTGTAGTAAATAAAATGGAGCGTAGCAAGAAATACAAACATACATATGTGTACCACTCATCAAATTAGTTCGCTTCTAGCAATTTTACTTTTTAATAATGTCTTATACATATATATGTATATTTGTATGCTGGCTAGAGCGAGTGGATTGAGCAAAAGTTGAAAATATACACATATTTAAAAAAAAACATAATTTTTTTTAGCGAAAGTTTCGTTGCACTTTCGTTGACTCAGTT
>NW_023458566.1:20062799-20065638 GCF_013731165.1 Rhagoletis pomonella | reverse complement strand
TGCAATGATGCTAGGCCATTTGCACCGGATCGCGAATAGCCCTTATGATTTTTATAAAAACCTAGCGTTGCCATGACAACTGGCGCTGGTAATATTTTTTCAGATAATTTTAATTCGAAATGGTCTTGGGTCGCTTAACCGATTGTTTGGTTAATATGTGGACAATATACTTCTAGAGTAAAATATAAGCATTTCATGAGCATCCTCTTAATTTATACCTAGAAACATAAAGTTTGGTGCCACCAGCACCTCTTTCGGCAAGATGAAGGATTTTGGAAGGTGCCCCCCCAACCCTAACTCGAAAAAAATTTGTTGGACCACTCTAACGTACATACATATTTACATTTAGGAATATAATTTTTGGAAGAACTCCGATAAGAAATAAGTAAAGCATGCTCGTCGTTTTCCTGTCAAATTTCGATGTAATTGCCATAACTAATTCAGTCCTTAGCAAATTGAGGAAATGTTAGATGCCTGGCGCGTTTCCCATTGGTAGGTCTACCCCGGTTTTGCTTAGTATGTCAACCCACTTTTTCTATGCAATTCCTTTATCAGGACACCTAGTAAATAGCGAGGGGGGGGGGGGGGGGGCATTTTAACACATAGTTCATCTGTCCCATTCCTGGAACACAAAGTGAGTTTGAAACCTAAAATCTAAGAGGGTCAGCTCACTTGACGATTTATCTGCTCTAATTAGTTTCCTCATAGGTTTTGACTCGAAAAATACTGCAATATTCTGGACGTTTATACGCCTATTGCTGCTCGAGCTCTGGATTTAATATCAGAGTGTACACTCCAGCATTTATTTTGGATTATTTGTGAAAGAATTCTAGGAGTGGAGATCGAATCGAAGTAATTTCATTCTTCCATATTCCTCTCTTATTATCCTTGACCCCTTTTTGAAGTTGACTTGAGGAAAGGCATAGCCAGAGCTGCCTACCGCCTGTCTTAAGTTGCTGTGTGCCCTGTCATGCTCAGTCGTATGGTGTTTTCAATTCTACAAAAATATTTCGCATTTTGATTGCCCTTTTACAGGGTTGAGTTTAGAAAATTCTCAAAGATTCGTTAGAAAATAAAAAATAAAAATCCTAAAAAGTTTTAAGAATTACACGAAATATATCCAAATGTGTTGGAAAATACTCCAGGAAGTTAAAAAACCAGAGAAAATCTTGAAAAGCCTCAAAAATCCGTAAAAGTCACGAATCATAATATTTTTTTTTTATCAATACATATACAAAAATAATGCCAGTTATTAAGGACTATTAAGCGAATTTTCCCTCTTCCTTCTGACTTAAACAAAAAAATACAAAAAAGACATAACAATTATGGAAGTTACATAAAAAGTATAAAGAAGCAAAATTCTTAAAGTCGCAACTAGTATAACAGGTTTTCCGCTATGTCTATTTTCTTTCTAAATCTAAAGTAATTAGTCTCCATTTTCAAACATTTTTCCTGCAGGGTCTTCATCCAAGCTTCCAGTTATTCACACCTACTACATTGTAAGTATTTACATACAGACACACCACATACTTAGAGTGATAATTAACAATCTCAATTGAGTTTTAATTTACTTAATCAGAAACGCCTTCAATTTTATCTAAATATTTACTACACGTGGCTACATTTTGTTTACTTACAAAAAATTGTATTTGCATTTATTAATAAAAATTCGTTCGATTGGGAAACCCAGCTATAATTAAGCGGAAAGCAGCTCTACAATTGAAATCATTTAGATAATCTTAACCATTTATGATCGATTTTAAACTAGTTCCTATTGTATACGGAGAGGACTAATGGAATAGTGAGGCAAAGGTTTCAATGGGCGGCTTTTATTGGAAAATAAATACGTGCGAACAGTGCGATTTACTACGAGGAGTGCTGGTCTGCAACAACAATTAGCTAATGTTTGTTATTGCCGGCAATAAATTTTCCAACCTACACGTCAGCATCTGTGTTTATGCACATACATACGTACATACACACATACACTTTAATGCTCATTAGCCAGTGTTTTCAAAGCAAATTTTATATTTAAGAATTTTTAAGTAAATTATTCTACGGAATGTACGAAATTAATCACAAATAGAAAATGCGCTAAAAATAAGTCTACGAAACTCATAAAAATAATAGAAATATTAAAAAAAGTTATTTCTGCGGCACGCTAATGGTTCAAAAATAAAAATAAAAATTTTAGCTAAATATGTATGTAGTAAATAAAATGGAGATTGGCATGAAATACAAACATATGTACATACTTATACATGGATATGGACGTAAATGCCACTCAGCAAATTAGTTCGCTTCTAGCAATTTTACTTTTAATAATGTCTTATACATATATATGTATATTTGTATGCTGGTTAGAGCGAGTGGATTGAGAAAAACTGAAAATATACACATATTTAAAATAAAACGTAATTTTTTTTAGCGAAAGTTTCGTTGCACTTTCGTTGACTCAACATTGCTAAACATTTAGGCTGCCATTAATTATTCTTATTGATGTATTGCAGTGCGAATATTTATAGTCGCCGCATCATCCGCAATTCACAATTCGGTCAAACGGTCTTTGACTTTTGCATGCTTGCTGACACACAGTGCCAGTGTAGTTGTTGTTTTGTATGTTTTTTTGGCGCATGTCGCATTGCATTAGCCATAGGCAAACGGGCGAAATACATATGTACATATATCGAAGCAATAGGACTATATGCACACACACACACACATAGAGATCGGGCGACTCATCCCAGGCCAACGAAAAGTTTTGGGTGCGCCTAACCCTGCCCCCTAAGCCCTTAACCTAGTCCACCGCATTGCTAGTTGATGCGCTTAATTGTTGTTG
>NW_023458566.1:20037706-20062699 GCF_013731165.1 Rhagoletis pomonella | reverse complement strand
TTTAAAAGTGACTCTCAGCGGTTCTACCTTACTATATTTTTATCATGCGTTTCGCTACATTTAAAACCAACTGTCTGGTTGGAGCATTCAATTTTAAAATTTAAAATATGTAAATATTTCGTAAAATCACAATCCAAAGATGGTAGTACACACCAGAGAACAGCTTTGAGTATGATCGAGCCTTTTTGATCACACTCACTAAAAATCAAGCACAAGCGAACGCCACACTCGGCTACTATGTGTTCGATCGAGATGCATACCCGACAGCTGCTTTGGTTACGAACGAGTCTGTTCGATCACCCTCGCTATAAATTGAGCACAAGCGAACACCACACTCGGACACCCGCAGCTAACCCGAAAATTTGTGTAACAATGAAACGGACACCCGAACATTGCGATAAAATGCAGGACAACAAAGAAATTTACGCTGAAGGTAACTGGCGCCAATATGTTCCCACAAAGCATACGAAAATGTTGTTGCTTTGTGCTTGTGCATACGCAATGAAAAAATTAGAAGCGAAGTAGACAAAAATCTTTTTGCATCTATTTCGTATAGTTTCGCGTGGAAAGCTGTGTGTGTATATATTAGAACACAGCCTAAAACTATGTAGGTACATAAGTACTTTTACAAAAAATAAATGTGCACCGAGTGTATAGGGCTTGGGCATTGCCGATCTACACACATTTATACCTAAATGGATGTAGGCGTCGTGATGCCGCATTTTATATGAGCAAAAATATAAGAAATGGTTAAATGTACACTTAAACAAACTACCGAAAAATTCAACCTTCTCTTTACCCTCTACGCACAAAAACTAAGAACACCGCGATGAGAAGGCAACATTTTTTGTAGAAACAAAAACGTCATAAGCCAATCAAGAAAATTTTGTGCACACTCGGGTTGAAACTCGAACACCCGGGTATATTGAGCTGCAAAGCACCCGAACCCAATCAAGTATGTATGAAAAGCAATCGGGTGTTGTGGCCAACATGTTCGTCTTGAGCTCAGTCGATAACGAACAATACTTCTGCTCGTATACAGAGAACGATGCAAAACGGGTTTTGTTAGATGATCGAGTATACACGAAAATCATGCACCCGCTGCAGATGTCTGGTACACACATACATAGAATGTATATGTATGTATGCGTGTGTGCGTATGAATGCATAAAATTGCAATTAAACAAATGCATTTAAAATACTGTAATTGCAAATAGATAGAACAGAGCAGAGCTCAGCAAATATGCTGTCTCGAGTAAATGCAATTACAAACAAGCTAGTTTTGGGCGAAAAACATTGCAAGGCTGCAAATTTGTCATTGAAACAAAATACTTTTGGGCAAAACAAATACACTCAAGTACAAAAATATTTACTTATACACATGAATATGTAAATATGCATGCATAATAAAGATATGTTACAACAAACTGCAATACATTTGTGTAGTGGATCAACCCTGCGGTGAAAAGCCAAATTTGTCAGTAAAAATACCAGTTCATTAACTAGTACGCGCTAAAGCGATGGCTTACCAGTTCGACAATTTCAACTTGTGCGATTAGCGACATCTGCTTTTGAGTTGTCAAAAATGAAACGCATTGAATTGGTTTTCTTACAACTGGTTTGAGAAAAAATGTATGTAAATAAATACTTGTACCATGAAAATTAAATGAAATGAAGAAAAAAATGTTTTTCTTTCTAAAAAATAAAATTTTAAAATTACAATAAAAATCTAAATAAATTAAATTTCCGAGGATCTGAACCCCGAATCTCAGGGTGCCATTCCTAGTACTTTGCTCTACTCCGTTTTGTCGGCTACTGCAACTTTTGCAGCGCCGCAAGCAAATTGATATACTTATTCCTTTTATGGGAGATGAATTGGCAGGTTGTCTCGTCAACTGGCATGATGCTATTCGTCTTTCTACTGGTTGGTGCTGAACGTGAACTGGTTTTGCTCAAACGCGAACTGGTAGTACTCCACTTAGCACACAAGTTGTAGTTTTCCCGGCAGGGAATATGCGATCATATTGGTATATAGTATATATATAATATAAATAGATGTGTATGGATATGTTTATTTTTATATTTACACTTGTTTATAAGTACATATGTATACCCAGCGGACAGAAATGTGCAAAATCAGGAAAATAATGTGGATCGGAGAGTCAACAGAAACATAAGTCGACACACATATACGTATGTAAATGTAAGTACATATGAACATAAATGTAAACACGAACAAGTGTTTGTTAAGAATATGACAATACAAATATACACAAACACATATACGCATTTAAGTTTATGTAAGTAAACTTAAGTAAATAAATAAAATGTCAGAACGTTCATCTTATTACATACATTCTTATGTTCGTATATTTGTTGCGTTATGCCTCTTCAATATCAACCAGAGCTACCTCAGCGGACGAGTTCTCATGTAAGATATAAAGAAAGGGCGAAAAACCTATAAGTTAACTACAGGAATTCGAAACTTGGGCCACTATTATGGAATACTTATAATAGGCGTATGTATTTCTCAAATATCTCTTCGCTAGACTTATTGAGTCTCCATGGCACATTAAACGATCATCAACGGTCGTATGCCGGACGCCTCGCCCACCCTTCACACCGGAGTAATTTTTGAACCCAGTAGTAAGCTGCAGCTTACAAGCAACACAGGCGATCTGCATGCATTCCATGGCTGAACGCACCTACCTACACGCGGTCTGAATCATCTCAGCTCACTGAACAGCAGTCTATGGCGACTAGAGCATGTTTCCCAAAATGAGGTGTTACCGCTTCATCTGTCAGTCGGCACATCTCTCTCTCTCTCTCCCTCCCCTCTCACTCTGTCTCTCTCTCTCTCTCTCACTCTGTCTATCTCTCTCTCTCTCGTAAGTGCTTAGTTAACGAAGTGAGCGCCATATAAATTACATGGACTCATTGAACTCGATAAATACATACCTCGTAAAGAGGTAATCCCTACCTCCTTTAGCTCGATCCCAGCTCTAAACCTACTATTCCTCCAGCTGTTTTGGCCAATATCACCAAAGAAGAAAAATGCGCAAACTTCTGCGATGACAAGAGATGTATAGGATAGAAGCCCCAAAGAAAGATGGGCGCGCACCATTATTCCCAGCAAAGAAAAATGGGTTACGCGTAAACATGGTGAAGTCAATTATCATTTGAAAAAGTTTTTGACATGTCACTGAAGCGCTCAACACCATAGTAAGTATGGATGTAGCTCACTTGACTAGAATAATTCCAAATCGAAAAAACATGGTCACATCTGAGCGTAATTAGAATACCATAGCCAACACAATCGCAAACAAAGTAAAATTTCGTGGAATTGCGAAAGCCTTCAATATGAAACATATATAAGTACAATCAAAAAACATCTTTAAGAAACTATTTTTATTCATAAAAAACTCAATTTTTTGGAGGTATTTTCAAATCGGTCCAGCTCGCTTAAATCTTAATATTTTTCCGAAATATTTTGGTGGACGTCTTAAAATATAATAGATTTTATAATTCCAATGAAAAAAAATAGTACCGATTTTTGTTTTTTTTTCGTATGGGGAGTGATGCAGTCTAATGTACATACGTGCAATTGAAAATTTCAAGCGGCGGCAATTGAGTGGTAAACGCAATTTTCACGATCAATACGAGTCTATAGCCTGTCACATCGATTTGACTCACGCAAACGAATGCCGCTTTGACGTAATGGGGCCACGTCGCGACGTACGTTAACAATCATCATTCACATTGCATTGGAAAATGCAAAAATCAATTTCCAATATAAATTGCCGCTCTTGTGTTGCCACGCATCACTGCTATGTGGCAATAACGCACGTATGTATCAAGGCTGCGCGCGAGCGGTTAAGTGCAACATTGAACCAATCAAAAGCCACGCGACCCAGCGTCTGCGACGACAGTTCGGCTGGCTGGATTGAGTTGCTGCCGTTGACAGTGCGCCAGTTTGCATTAGGCAAAAGTGTCGATTTAGCGCTATGCGTGCACTTGACACCTCTACACAGCACAATAGGGCTATTCGCGATCCGGTGCAAATGGCCTAGCATCATTGCATTGCAAATTTGTATTGCAAATTATTTGCAATACACAAACAAAATACACGCATTTGCATTTGTCATGGCTTGACAAATTTGCAATACCTAAAATCCATAGCATAAAAATGCTATGCATTGCATTCATAAACAAAACCAAAGCTGATGCACAAAAACTGTTTTGCAAAAGCTTTACCATGACAGTTTAATAAAGGTCGCTCACAATCCATGGCATATTTCTGCAATTGCATAAATTTGCCAGCTCTTATGCACCGAATCGCGAATAGCCCTAATGTGAATATCACTTGCAAGACTTGCAGCGCTGCCATTACTTATACGCAGGCGCGTACGTTTGTTGAGACTGGTTTGTGCCAGTAGTACTTGACTTAAGTAGCATTGCTTGCATGTAATTAGCCTCGTTGTAACGGTAGTACACGTTGAGCAGGGTGATGCGAGAACATCCTGCAAGACAACAGAGTATGTATAGTTCTTTGTGTTGCAGCTCAACTAGTTCATCTTCTTTTAACTGTTGAAAAGTCTTTTTAGTTGTTTAGTCTTTCTAAAAGTTCCATAAACTTTAGTACATTTGCGTGCACTTTCATAGTATATATATGTATGTTCATATATGCTACATATGTATACTCCACACTGCAGTTCTTGTCGTTGTGGTTGTGCATAGTAATGTTGTGACCCATTTCCAAAATACATTTGAAAAAGAGCCAGTCCTTCCAAAAAAAAATAATAATAAAAAATTCACAGTTTCAGTAAAAAATGTTCTCAAAGCACTTTAACTTTTATTTTCATTTTGAGATTCCATTAGCTGCTTCAACAGATGAATGCCCACACCCAGACTCTAATAGAAACAACCAAAATTTCATAGCAACACTTATCGCTACAGTCTGCCATTAATGTTTAATTTGTTGCCAACAATGTTGCTGGGAGTAGCGTAGACTTTTGAGGCTTCGTCTAACGCCAACATTTTCGCTCATTTAAAAACCAACTATGTAAGTTAGCTTTGTGGATCCAAGCATGTAGCATTATGCCTCCATGCCTATGCTTTTCTCAAATAATTTCTTTGATTTTTAATTACTGCACCTCATATTTACAAAAATCAATATTAATTAAATTAAAAGTCGCTGTAGCTAATTGAGCTATTAAGCAAAAAAATTACGCCGAAGCACACATTTTAATGAAAGAACAAAGGCACTATACTTACACACCAATAAGTGTATTATATGTAATTATTCAAAGTTGCACAAGTGCCTCTTGATCATCTTCATATCAGTTACTTGATTGCTGCTCTTCACGCTGCTTTGTGTAAAAATCAGAGAGCCGGGGGCTAACTATGTACATAGGCACACATTTCAAAGTAGTAGGCGCGTGTATGTTCATTTATTTGCCTGTATGTATGTATGTATGTATGTATGGCGTAGCATGGCATAGTGGCATCATTACTTCTTCACTCACAAATCATTAACAATTCATTTAATTTTGAATGCCTCGGAAATTCACTTATCACACATTGCACTTAAGCATTTGAACTTACATCGTCCATTTGGGGTCGTGAATAATTAAGTGATTCGTTCTTTTGTTTTGAGTGCCCAATTTATTTTCTAAACTTAAATTATCACTTAATTTGTGTTATCAGCGCATAGATTTAAGCTTTTGTTTTGGCTGCATACATAGTAGAAGCGAAACTAATTTTTTGTTTGAAAATTTGAATCTTTCTGGAATTTAGGAACTAAATTTGTACATATTAGTGGTTGGAAGGTATGTGAACATTTTAGTTCTTACACTAACTATTTCACTTAATTTTGAACCACATCATTGACTGACAATTGTAATAAATTTTTTTGTTTTTTTTTTATAAAATACAAATTTCGACTATGAAGGCCTTCTTGCATTCGTCTTAATCGTTGTCTGACTCTAAAATTTTTAGAAGTAGAACCAGTGCTCGGACTAAAAAAATCTGTGGTAGTATCTGGAAAAACGTGGTAGTTTCCAAAAAAAAAAAAAAAAATGTGGTACATCTCAGTTCCAAGATAAATAGTTTACAATTTAATTTTCTTCTTTTATGTATTATGAAACAGACTATTTTTCTTTAGTTTTTTTAATGCGTATTAATTTCTTATAATAGTATACCTTATTGTCTAACAAAAACCATATAAAAAAATCCAAATTTCACACTTTGTTCAAAAATTATAAAAAGCATCTAAATTGCAAATTTTTTTCATTGAAATTTATAGAAAAAATTATGTTAAGCAGTTTTATAGTCCATTCAATTTTAGTATAAAAGGTGCAAATTTGAAAATGGTAAAAGTTCGCATTGATTTTTGAAAATTTTTGTGTTGACTGTCAAGCATTTCCTTCGAAGTAAACAATTTTTTTACATACATACTTTGAATAATGCTCGAGCTTTTCAGAGCGCTGTCAGATTTTTTAATCATATAGTTTTTAGTGTTCGAAAATTGTTCGGTCCTAAAATTACAAAAAAGCAAAGATAACTATGTCGAACAAAACTAAAACTACTCAAAAAACGCGAATATTGGTAGATTTCAGACCTTGTATGGTAAATGTGGCAGATGCTCAATAAGTGACTAGTGAGTAGAACCCATGTCCAGCTAAAATACATATTCCGTGATTACTGATGCCTTAATTTTTCGAATAAAAAGAAATCCATTTTTA
Source organism: Rhagoletis pomonella (assembly GCF_013731165.1). NCBI lineage: Eukaryota > Metazoa > Arthropoda > Insecta > Diptera > Tephritidae > Rhagoletis > Rhagoletis pomonella. The sequence continues at coordinate 20,055,956 of NW_023458566.1, read as the reverse complement.
GTCTCTCAATTTCGGTTTTTGTTGCGAAGGCGAAGAAAGAGCGCATTACGGCAGCGAATCCTTTATGGATTTCGTCTCATTATTTGCGAATATCAAAGTCTAATTATACTTAGAAGTTGCTACTGTTATCTTTGGCATCCATCCATGGAAGTAGGGCCCTGAGAAACGCAAAAAATAAACTACCCAATCCCTTGTTCCAAGAAGTATCGCTTACAAATTTCTTATTAACCATTTCCTACTTTGTCGCTATGATATGGCTTCAGGCCCTTTAATGGACTGTGCAACATAAGTAGACAAGTACGGAAGGTAACAGGTAGGCTCAGTCATTCATCCAGGAAATATCAACACAAAAAACCGAAGCATTTCTGCCCCATAGTAGATCGAAGTAAAAACTCTTTCAGGCTTTCTTAGTGACCTCTGATTGGTAATAAAACACTTCTCAAATATAGCAGTTTTTAACTTTCACCAGCACAGGTTCTGTTACGACGAACGATAAACAGCAGAACCCCTTATATGCTACTGCGAAATCGCTACTAGGATCAGACTTCGCTTCATTGGATTACAATACCTAGGCCCACGTAAATAAGATTCAGTCCAGAGAACTCGCGAGGTTCCTTAACAATACGTCGACCAGAGTATGTAATCAAATAGAGATTTGTTACAACAGTTCGTTCTTGCTTCAAAACTTCGAATACATTAAATATGAAGGCAAGTCGGTACGACGAAGGCTAAGTTTGTAAGGAGTTCGACATTTGCCGACGCCATTAGTGTGTCCAAAATCTAAATATCCACTTTTTAAATAGGTTTTTTTTTGTGACAGATTCGCCTTCCAGCCGCCTATTTTATCTTTGAGTCTTGGGGCAAAAACAGTTTTGTACTGCAGTGTTGTGAACGGAGGGCTACCACGAAAGGACAGCAAGGTCGCCTAAAGAAAATCCACGTTGTCACGAAAATCGGGCTTACGTTACCGGATCGAATCATATCTTTGTATCTCTGACCAAGGACTCCCTTTAGGAATTTTTATGCTTCACAACAACAACAACAACAGAAGCAAAAATGTGTTCGTTTTCATGGAGGTCTGACGATATGAAGCGGACTTCGCTTGGTCGAGCTCTTCACAAAACCTATGTGTTCCGACTTCTAGTTTTTTGTAACCTACAGCTTAGCCCTATAAACCTAAACTAGTTTGTTTTTATTTTATCAAAAGGTATAAAATTGCTGTTTAGCAAAATTACTTAAAGAAGTCTGTGAACTTCTAAGATCAGTTCCCGTTTGCAAGCTATAATTAGCAAATATTTGGGAACATTAAACATCTCATTATAAGTATTTCTTCATAATGAAGCTCCATGCAATTTGTATTGGATATTAAAAAGCAATTTTTTAAACTATTAATTAACATAAAGCGAGCAAATATGTATTTAAGCATAAAAGAATTAATCAATCAATATTTCTACACAAATATTTAAGTTTGTTGCAACATATAATTAATTATAAAGGCGCATGTATAGAGACGCAGGCAGCTAAAAATTTGTGTCTGATATGAATGCAAATACCCATTTTCTCCACACTTCAAACAAAGCTTTGCATCGGTCTTTATTCTTTCCATTTATTTTTTTTTGCTCTAATTTCAATAAGTGTTTGTGTGTAAGCACGCGCAATGGCCAATCAACGATCACTCGCTGATATATATGTACATATGTATGCACATAGATACTACACTTCTCACCGTGAGTATCAATTTTCTGTTGCAGTCGATTACATATAATTACGATAAAGTCCAAGTCGTCTAAACATATCATTAAAAAACGACGAGTAATCGATAAAGACTTATTAATTTTTCAACAATTTTACAAATTACATTGTTGTTGTCAGCGGTGCTAATAAATGGCAATTAGCTGACTTCAGGCCAGGTGCGGGCGATGAGTGGGCCGCGGAATACGAGCACCAGAGCGATCGTACAAGTTGGCCGCTAATTGATTCACTACCGACTAGTCAGTCTCAGAATCGGTTGTGACAGCTGCGCGGCTTAAACTGTGCGTCAGCCAGCGAAATAAGTGTTGCCACTTAGTTTGCCGCGCCACTAACAGAGGCGCAACACGTGCAAAGTGTTGTCTGGGTCGCGCGAGACCTCCGGCGTTGGGCCCAAAACGCTATGCGAACATGTCATTAGCGGGTTTAATTTCTGTAGTTAAAGCGAGCAGTTAGCCAGCTAGCTCACATCAATAACTAATAACAACAACAACAACAACAGTGGAAAAATAAAATAACCAGCAACAATGTTGTATGTAAAATGCACGCCTTTTACAGACATACATAAATGCACAATGAATGCAAAGCCAACAGCAAACTCGTTAACAATACACAGTCACAAATACTTTGCTTGAATAACTAAGCGCAAATGACTCGCGTTCTTGAGCCATTCAAGCTTGTTGTGGAAGCTATAGTTATAAAAATTACAACAAATATTATTCATTACAAGAGACACCTTTTGTTGATTGCCATAATGGTTGTTTAATAAATGGACACCACGCTACGCTAGCCACCTTGCCATGCCCGAGTTGGGGGTTTCCCTGCCCAGTGGCTCGCGGGGGCCGCCAAGTGTCTCGCTTAAGGAAATGCCCACGCTTCATAAATATGCATACATACTTTTGTGTGTATGTATATGTACATATTTATAGCACAGGTACAAAAGCTTTGAAATAAATTTGCATTTCCTCGCCGGTTTTTGTTGCTGTTTCTGTTTTCGTTGTCTGGTTGTCTGTCAACGCGCTAATTGTCTAATTGTAGCCACTTGTCGTTGTCAGTGTCACTATTTTACACAACTTCTTCTACTCCGATTGTTGTAGTTGTAATGTTGTAAATGAAAATTAATAATTAATTACCTCTGACAACAATTAGTTGTTATCGCAGAAATTCGTATGTAAATGGATGCTTTTACGAAGCTGATAAATTTTGTCAAGTGAATGCTTGACGCCAGTTTTTGAAATCCTATAGCCATAAATACTTCTACTACTTATCTTTGCGAGTTTGAACCTTTCTTGTTGCTTAGCATAATGAAATGTTTACAAAATGTGCATATGTTTTAGCAACTAGAATGTTTCTAAATACACAATAACATGAAAACTATAGCGAAACTGAGAGCGCAAAGAATATATATATAAACTTCTTACTCGGTGGTTTTTGGTAGCATTTAGGAGTTTTTGTGGGAGCTGATTACGAATATGAAAGCAGGTTTCACAAATTTTAAATCATGGTTCCAATATGATGGCTTTCTAATTTAAAAATGTAATGGATTTTAATAGAAAATAGTGAAAATCACGTTCCTCTTAAATTCAAATATATATTAAACAAAGTTTGCAGAAGTTGGCTATAATTTTCTCTGCTTATATGTCAAGTAATAACAAAATGTCAATAGATTCTTGGCAAAATTTGGCAGAAAATTTTTTCCGCAATTCTGAAATCTAATATAATTACACTTACACAAGTATAAATTAGCATTTTTAAAATGACTCGATTAATGTCACAATTATCACTACTACTTTTATGCGCCTCGAAACTTTGGAGAATGAGGGTAAAAGCCACCATACCGACGTGTTTCGAATGTTCACAGTCTCTGTGGGGTAAAAGGGAGAGAGATAGATGGCTGTGTCCATGTATGTATGTTAAAATAAAGGCGGAAAGAGAAAGACAGAGAAGAGGGAAAAGAGAGATAGATCAGCTCCTCCGTTACATCTAAAGTGTCACATTTTTTCATAACGATTTTTCAATTCATTACCGCCGCTGAATAAGTTTGACTTCCAAGAGCACAACCTGTTTCTTGCTTGAATTTATAATCTACGTGTGCCAGCTAAATAAAACCTTTGTTTAACTAAAACTTAAATGAGGTTATATTTATGTAAATATGATTTAAAAAATAGTATATTTAGCTTTTGTTAATTATCTACGAAAAAGAAGAATTAATGAATACCAAAGTGATTGATTTCCTGGTTTATTCCAAGGTCTTAATTATCCATTTTGATAATGCGATATCTTGATATCTTGAATTAATTAATAAATTAAGTAAGTTGGTAAAATTTACAATACGTTCGTCGCCCACACATATATGTACATACATACACACACTTACATATGTAAGTACGATAAAGTGTTAGTAAGTAATCCATTATACACACTTCAACTTAATTATGCGAATGAAAATATAAAATAAACCAATCAGCATGAATATCTATCTGCAGCAACGAAACACACACAAGCATTCGAGCACTCGGGCACTCAAACATATCTATTCAAGTGCAAACCTGCATGTACATGTGTATGTATGTAAAGGCCATGGGGGAAAGGATAGAGTAAAGCCGGCAAACAGTAAATTACATTAAATAAATGCGAAACTAATGAGAATGAATGGACCTTTGGCCGAAGCATCAGACCGACAAGCAGTCAGAGAGACTGGCACGTGATAGAAATACACACACACACACACACACCCACGCGCCGCACACAATTACGTTTCGAAAATGAGAAAATCGATGGAGGCCAACAGCAACAGCAACAGCCCATCGGAGCAAATGCATCGGTTGGTGGACCAGAAGATTGCAAGACTCGTCAGCTGCCCGGTAATGTTGATAAATACTTATATACATATGTATGTATGTGTGTTTGTATGCACATACACGAGGGCCAAACAAACAGAGCAAGCGCAACCAATTGCCAATATCCCACTGCCCTCCAATTCACGAGAAGAGATGGCGTACAGAACTAGAATTGTTGTTGCCTAAGTAGGCATGTATGTATGTATGTATGTATGTGGCATGCTGACCAGTGGGTGGCGCGCCAACTCGAGTTGAGTTAACGACACGCCAGCTGACCAGGGCAGTGACCACGACCGACGTATACTTCGGCGTCGGCGTGAAGGCCATTTAAAGACTGCCGCCAATGCAACTTGGCAATTGTTGTTCGAAATATATGTATGTAAGTGTTGCTTTCGCTGGCGTTGTGGTTGAGCAATGCGGCGAAATCGAGTAGACTTACCGACGACCGGGACGGTAGGTACTTACTTACCCTGTTGGAAAAATTAGTTAAGTATAAAGTTTCAACTTGCGTTTGATTTACTTTCACTGCGTAGAAAGTACTCACATTATTCAAGCCTAGGCGAATTCTTGTAAGGTGGTGTTACCGGAGCTGCTGATTTAAAGGCGAATTTGTACTTTTTGTCAAAATGATGTGTTTGTTGTAATTTTGTTTCGTACTGATTGCCAATGTGCGCATAATTTCTTCGTGTAGTTTTTGTTTTTGGGCTGCCGCTACCACTTGGTATAAATTCGCCTTGATTCTAGCATTCGAAAAATGTTTGTTGAATTTATCGATTTCCCAGCAGGGGGCTTGCTAAATACATTTCTACTTGGTTACATGCCTGCATGTGACGTATAATTAGACGATAAAAACGACAGCAAATGTCGCAGCGACGACGACAACAACAGCGACGGCGACGGCGACTGCAAACTGCAATGGCGATGACAAATAAATTGGTGACTATTGTTTTGTTGTTGCTGGAGGGGAGGACGGCGGCTAAGGTGACAGCCTTCTGGCAAGGCTAACAAGTTTTCGATACAAACACCCAGTTACACGCGTCGTTTAGTAGTTGCACAATGCTTTTGCTACATACAAACATACATAGAATGCATCCAACAGAGAAAGAACAAACGTTTGACTTTAATAAAATTCAACATTTCTCAGCTCGATTCTTTCAAAAAGCAAAAGAGCAAAGACACTCAGCGTTGCGTGACGTCAATTCTAAAAGCCTGAATATGATTAACTTAACGGAACGTAGAACTTAGAGAATCAAAATGAAATAGATTTCGACGTGGCATTAAGTTATGTTAAGTTTCGGCTGCTCAATTATCAGCAACACCCTTTTAACAGAATTTTTAAGAGAGAGCCGTAAGTTACGTTAAGTTGCCATAATTAGACCATAAGCCAGTTAAATGTACATATTTATGTATATACATCTGTTTGTATGTACGTGTCTATGTTTCTATGAATGGGGAGCCATTGAAAATACAATCACGCAAAAGACGCTTGCAACGGTCGACAGTAGGGGCATCGCATGGTCGAAAGAGCGATTGTGTGAATGAGTGCGCGGTTGAATGGGAATTAGATGACTAATTTTAATTTTGTTTTTTTTTTCCAGCGAATTGACACGAATGAATAAACGCGTGAGTGCTCGTCGAAATTTCGCAAAGATGATTAATTGAAAGGTAGATGATGCAAACAAAACAAAAACAAAAATTAATAAAATTTCCATACAAACTTCAAACTTTTTATGCAGATTTTTTTAGAAAATTTTCGCAATTTTGTAGCGCATTCAATTCATTATAATAAAGTGCAAATTTCAAGTCCCTAAAGATAACCGTTGATTAATTAGATTTTTTTTTTGAAAGCGTTGACCATTTTCTTGCATAACAAATACATTTTTTTTTTCATGGGTTACATGGAAGAAAATGCTCAACAATTTTACAAAAAAAAAAAAATAAAAAATCAATAACTTACAAACAATAACATTTTGAATTTTGCAACAATTCTTTTGTCCATGCGTGTGTATAAAAACTATACGAGAGCTAAAGGGTAACTCGGGCATGAGGCAAACTTTCTAGGCGTTAGTTACTCCAGGTATGAAGTACTCGAAATCCTAAACTAAAATGAACTTCCGCTCGTGCATCCCTTCGTTGAGAAAAGTCATCCCAGCGAGTGACTGAAGCCATGTCTCTGCATACTAAGTGCGGCTAGAATTCTTCTGAGAAGCTGTTCTCTTTAGATTGTACGAATGGGTCGATGGTTGGATGATGGATTTGGAGAAGGTGTGTTGTGTTTTTTCCGGAACTATCCGCGAACCTCAGGTTTTGGTTGACAGATTTCCGCTGCGAATCTCAAGAAGAGAAGGCTACACACAAGTGAATTAGCGATAACAAGAGTAAATATCCGTATCTAATCGGGCTTTGGGATCGCTTACAATGCCTCACCTTCCTTGTTCACCTCTGAATACTGGAAAATTAGGCTATTAGGCTATGGCTAATGAATAGGGAAGAAAGGTCATCGCTGAGGTCATCTCTTCTACGAAATTCCGACACTCAATGTTGCAAAGTGCTTATGGCCGTTAGTCGACCGTGGGTGATCAAAAGAGCTTCTGCAGCTAACTAAAAGCCAGGTTCTATTATTTAGAAAAGCACACGGTACGACTTAATACCATTTTAGACCCCAGCATAACTTTGCTTTGAACATCCAGCACTTTTTCTAACAATTGCATTAGCTTCAGTTGCTGGTCCAGAAAATATCAATTAACAAAATGGGCAACATAAGAAATACTTGAGTGGGCAGCCCTTCGTTGGACTGCCGCCTAACTCAACCTGAATTATTAGGGGTGAAAAGTTACAACGTGTATGTACATGTATTTCTATTGAGTTTATTATTCAAACTAAATTTTTATGATTTTATTACATTGAAAGCAGCTTATGACAAACCGACCCATTTTGCTGATTTTTTTTTTTTTTGATATTTTCAAATCCATTGTTTTGGTACTTAGCGATTTCAGTCGGTCGGATTAAAGTGTGCCACAAACAAAGCTCTTTCATAAAAGATTTTCATCTTTTATCTGTTTGTGCCTTGGACCGACTATGTTGCATGCCAGTATTGTGCAACACATACATACCAACGCACTTAACTCACTACTCAATTTCCAGCTGTAATTGAATAATGCCAAACAAACTATTTATTTGATTTCTTAAGATGCTTAAGTCCAACTCAACGACTTAGCTCGAGTGGTCGCTTGATTGCCCCCCGGTCGGCTAGCGCAGCGATGCTCCTCACATGCTGCCACACTTTTTTTTTTGCTTATTTGCAAGCAATTACTTCTCCTTACATTTTTCATAAGTACGCTGCCTGCCGCCTAACAGCTTCTTAGCTCACAAAGCAAAATTGCTTTTTTACGGTAGCAATTGAATGTGGCTGTTGAAAATGTTGCATGCAATCAACGACCAGCGGACCAGCGACCAGCGACCAGCAAACAACAATCAGTCGCAATTGTGTGCGTAATTTGTTGCTTTGAGTATTTTCGGAGCATTATTCAACAATTTACAATTTATCACCATTGATTTACATGATTTTCGGTTTTCGTGAAAAATACACAAACTAATGAATGTGAAAAAGCTCTTAAGTACTCATGTTTGCATTTACCCACAGATATGTATGTATGTATATGCTGACATGTTTTTGTATTTAATTATATTTGTTTGTATGTGAACCAGATGTTTTATTATTTTAATGTTCCCCACAGACGGCGGTGTCACAATGTAAATCTGGGTGCCTGCGCACTTTTTTCCACTTCCAGTTGATCGATAATGCAGCCGAAATGCAAATGTGGCACAGACACAGATGTAATGAATGAGACCACTTCAATGACGGACGGACTACGGCGAGACTGAGTGTGTGAGCGTAGAGCAGAAATTTGTCCGAAAAATTAGGCGTCTGGAATTGAAATGAAACTGAAAAGTGGTCCATTTGAAAAGCCGAAAAGAATAAGTAATTGCCACATTTTGTACTTGTCAAATTAGTGAAACATTGCGGCGACACAGAGCGCTTTTGAGCTTAGACCGCCAGCGACCCTGCCCGGAAAGGAGCAAAGTACATAAACTTTTTTTATACTCTTTCAGGAAATTTGGATCAGAAATGGAGAATTTTTATTTAGTTCATCTATGTATAATGCATAATTAGATAAAATTTAAAATTAATATGTAAATTTAATTGGGTGCCGCTTGACTATCGCTTCGAATGAAAATATGCGCCTTCGATGAAACTCGCGAGATCTTCATCTCGGTTGTCTCTCCAGCGAAATTTTCCACTGCACTGCAGGTTTGCAGCTTGGTGGGACTGTATTCCTGTGACGTCGTCGTCTTGACAAGACCTCCACGCAGGGATTTAGCAAGTTTACTAGAGACTTATGTTTATTGATTCCACCTGCTACTCTTTATTCGTTCCTCAGCCCTGCACGATGGGGGCGTCCTTCAACCACTTGCTAAATTTGTCTGCACTTTCTGACCCTCCCTTTCGCCATAGTGATTACACTCTTATACAAAAATCTCGCAATTTTTTTAATACACAGGAATTAACAGCACACTAAAAAAAGTTGTCTGTATTTAGGGAAAACAACTATAAATAGATTGAAATATAATCAAGGAGTTCTCAAGGTATTGTATACTGTCGTATTGTTGTATGTCGTAAACTTTAAACGGCTAAAGCTTTATTTAAGGGATTTACATAAAAGGCGTCAAAAACTTTATGACTTACGACTTACGACTTACTAACAGTCACAAAGCTGAGCCAATCACTGTTGTGATTTCTAGTGCGCCGAGAAATGTGTCACAAAAAATTCGATTTTGAGTGCTAGAAAAATACACAAAAATTTAAAAATTTGTATTGTAGCGGCATATTTTTTGCAGCAGCAAGCTTTGAGGCGCTGTAGAAATCACAGCAGTGATGAGCTAAAGTTTGTGCCTTTGTTAGAACACGGCTGTTTGTGAACCAACTTTTGAAGAAAAAAATACTGAATTGGGAGAAAATATTGGGAAGTGCAAAACGAAGAAAATTTTCTTACATTTGGATATAGGGTTTCTTCTGAAGAAGAGTTTTTGAATGTAGGACCAAAAATAACAATTTTCATTTATTCACGTTACAATAAAGGCCAAAATATGAATTAATTTAGGACAGCTCGTTATGCATCAAACAGAAGTCGGGAACGCTACTCCCATAACCAGTCAAGGAATTTGATAAAGTTTCTTCTGCCTATGGATTTGCAAAAACTTCTAAAAAACTTTTTGAGAGTAACAGCAAGTATTGGTACGAGTAGGTCAACAAAAGCTTGGTTACATTGAAATAACATTGCTTTCCCAGACTGATTTGCTTACTCATCTGATGTTATCACCATTGAGGATCTTTGGGGATGGATGGTCGCAAAAAGTTTATGAACATTTCGCTGATTTAACTCCGTTCCGGTATTGAAGCGTATTATCGTGGAAACTTGGTATTCAATAATCCCAGAGAGGCATCGTAATTACAATATTTATGTGCCAAATTGTTCACCTGACGTTGTTATTTATACAGGTCAACTAATAAATTAATAAAAAAAATTGATTATTCTTTCTTAAACTTTTTGGTCATCCCTATAAAAATGAAGTATCGTTTTCAGGGCTTTTTGCGGGCAAATAAAAAACTTATTTCGATGTTTTTAGAAAATAGTATTGGAAAAAATTAAAAGGCATAATTTTTTTTTCTAAAAAAAAGTCCGTAAACTTTGCTGAGCTTAAAAAAAAAATCAGTTTACTTACAGAAGTGAAATAAAGTTTATACGTACGTATCTAATACTTATGCCAATCTTCAATGATTTTGTTTGCTCTTGGTAAAATTAATTAAGAAAACTAATTGCAGTTGACAATAAAATACCAGGGAAAGGGATCATTCTGAAAGCCTACCTAAAAATTCGGTTTGGAAAAATTCCTCGAGGGACGTAATATTAATAACATTTAGTTAGCCTTTGGCGTAAGTATGAACCAAGGGCACATATGTACATACATATTTATAAATTTACAGCAGAAACCGATTTAGCTGGCCAATGAATCGGACGGTTGGCACATTAGTTGGCCTATCCAAGTGCTGAATTCACAATCACGCCTGGCCGCAATTGAATTGTGCAAAAATATGCGAAACTTTTTCAATTGCAGAAAATCGTACAAATATTTTTTTCGGATTCATTATAAATAAATATGAGTAAATTTGAGTGGGCAATGTAAACACTCACTCATTCAATCTTAAGTGCGCACATACATACCTACACTCATACATACATACATACAAACTTACATAAAATGAATTAAAAAAACTTGGCACCAGCGTCAACTTGTGTATGTATGTCCAAACTGACTAAGAACGAATAAGTAGAAAATCGGGTAGTCACCGTTTGCCCTTTTTACCCAACTCTTGTAAGTCGTGATTGCCTTTTCTTGTTCGCTTACTTTCGATTGCTCAACTTTATATCGGCACGCATACTTTGTTGCATATTAACATTTAATTTAGAGCATACGAGCATAAATAAAATTTATTTATTTCAAAATCGAAAAGTCGCAACGCGGTTTTGTCAGTTTTTGGGCAAAATGCCGCAGGCAATAAATAGCACAGCGCCCCAGCTCTAAAACGCCAAATTGAAAATTTTCAACAAAAACATATACATATTTACTTATGTATGTATGTGTGTGTGGGTATGTGAGCCTCTTTGTGATTTCATGCTTTCTGGCACACAGTGCAATGATTCGCTGTCTAAATGCAACCTAAGTGGCCGGCGGCGCATAAATCCGCTCGTCGCTGGCGCTGTGGTGCAAAGCTCAAATTGGCAATACAGCTTAACGTTGCACGTTTTCACACAAGTCGATTGCCGCATTTGCAACGTCATGTGTCATGTGCTCGAAACTAAACTGGTGGATAGTGGTGTGCAGTGTGCAGTGAGCGGCGGGCGGCGGGCGGTAAGTAGCGAGCGACCAGTGCAAATGCCTAAGTGCATAATTATGCATGTTGTTCTTGTTGCTGTTGCATTCGCTTCTATTTTTTTATTTTTTTTACTTTTTTGTTTTCAACTTCGATGTGTGTCACTGATGTGTCCAATAAATTGTCACGCATTGTCAGCGTTTTGTGTGCCAATTGGCTGGCTAAAGCAAATAAAGCGCGCTAATACATAGTTCAGTGAGTGTATGTGTGTGTGTGTGTGTGTGTGCATGCATTTGGGTGCATTTATATCCATATTACTTACTTGTACAAATACAAATGTCGAAAAAGCACCTTACTTGCTGGCACCGCATTTTCAAGTGTCCAGACCACAGCGGGGCATGAGAGAGGGATGGGGTTGGCCGTTGGTAATATATTTTATTGTACAAATGAATTTGTTTGCAACAATTTGTTGCAAATTTACGAGTAAATATTGAAGTTGTTGTGGCTGCATACATACATACATACATATGTACATACTTAGATGTGTAAATATGTATGTACATATAAATTTATTGTATGTTGCAGTTGAAGGTTGCCATGCATTTGTTGCAACACAATGTTAAATAGAAAATTTCGAGTAACTTAGGCGGGCCACGACAATTGGCGAATAAAAAATATGGGAACATTCATTTTTCTTGCTAATAATAAATTTCAGTTCACACTCACATGCATGCATGCATACATATGTACGTACGTACATTAGAGTGGTCCAAATTTTGTATGGGGGCACCCGGGCACCCCTTAGTTTTTTTCTTTTGGAATTTGTATCTAATATCTAAACCAACTTCCAATTTTCTACTGTAACAAATGTAGGGGGCTCAATGACCTTGAAATGCGCTAGTGAATCCCTTTGAGACTGACAAAAAAATTATGGTTTTTATAAAAACCTATTGTTGCCATGACAACTGGCGCTGGTAATATTTTTTCAGTTAATTTTAATTTGAAATGGTCTTGGGCCGCTTAACCAATTATTTGGTTAATATATGGACTCAACATATGCTTCTAGAGTAAAATATAAACATTGCATAAGCATCCTCTAAATTTATAGCTAGAATCATAAAGTTTGGTGCCACCAGCACCTCTTTCGGCAAGATGAAGGATTTTGGAAGGTGCCCCCAACCCTAACTCGGAAAAAATTTGTTGGACCACTCTAACATACATACATATTTACATTTATGCATATAAATTTTGGAAGAACCCCGATAAGAAATAAGTAAAACATGCTCGTCGTTTTCCTGTCAAATTTCGATGTAATTGCCATAACTATTTCAGTCCTTAGCAAATTGAGGAAATGTTAGATGCCTGGCGCGTTTCTCATTGGTAAGACTACCCCAGTTTTGGTTAGTATGTCAACCAACTTTTTCTATTCAATTCCTTTGTCAGGACACCTAGTAAATAGCGACTGTGGCATTTTAACACAGAGTTCATCTGTCCCATAACTGCAATACAAAGTGAGTTTGAGACCTAAAATCTAAGAGGGTCAGCTCACTTGGCGATTTATCTGCTCTAATTAGTTTCCTCGTAGGTTTTGACTCGAAAAATACTGCGATATTCTGGAAGTTTATACGCCTATTGCAGAGTATCCACTCCAGCATTTATTTAGGATTATTTGTGAAAGAATTCTAGGAGTGGAGGTCGAATCGAAGTAATTTCTTCCTTCCATATTCCTCTCTTATTATCCTTGCCCCTTTTTTTAAGTTGGCCTGAGGAAAGGCATAGCCAGAGCTGCCTACCGCTTGTCTTAAGTTGCTGTGTGCCCTGTCATGCTCAGTCTTATAGTCTAACACAATTTGCACTGGAGAAGGGCAAAATTTTTTTTGAAGAAACGAAATCACCATTAGTGTAAACTTTTTTGACAAGCCCTTTGCAACGTGCTCCGGTACTATAGTTGAGCATAGACTTGGAACATTCCGTACACCCTCTAGCTATGTGTAATGTTATCTACCATATTAGAATACCAAAAGGCACTATGTAACCTATGACTAAATACTCTGAAGATCCAATATGTAAGTTGAGCCAAGCCTGCTGCAGTACACTTAAACCGACCAAACTCTTGCCTGAACACTCAAACTTAATGTTAATTTATTGTCCTTTATAACTCCGTGATATTTCGTTAATTGGGGGACACTAGATCGGAATCGTGTACTTATTGTGATAAGAAATTGTAAAATTTCACATTTGTAGAATTATTTCTATATGTCGGTAGGCTAGTAACGATCGGGATATAAGTGGCTCCTTCTTCCTAGTTTCCGTATAAACAGAGATGTCGCCACTTAAACGCCACACAGAAATTTAAATGTAGCGACCGCATTTAATGCCAGTTCTAGTCTGGCCGTAGTTATCAGGTTTTCAACATTAAATTAAAAGAAAATTAAAAAAAATCCTGAAAAATTTTAAGAATTACACGAAATATACCTAAACGGGTGGGAAATACTCCAGAAAGTTAAAAAACCGGAGAAAATCTTGAAAAGCCTCAAAAATCCGTAAAAGTCACGAATCATAATATTTTTTTTTTTATCAATACATATACAAAAATAATGCCAGTTATTAAGGACTATTAAGCGAATTTTCCCTCTTCCTTCTGACTTAAACAAAAAAATATAAAAAAGACATGACAATTATGGAAGTTACGTAAAAAGTATAAAGAAGCACAATTCTTAAAGTCGTATTTAGTATAACAAGTTCTCCGCTATGTCTATTTTCTTTCTAAATCTACAATAATTAGTCTCTAATTATAGTCTCCATTTTCAAACATTTTTCCTGCAGGGTATTTATCCAAGCTTCCAGTTATTCACACCTACTACATTGTATGTATTTACATACAGACACACCACATACTTAGAGTGATAATTAACAATCTCAATTGAGTTTTAATTTACTTAATCAGAAACGATTTCAATTTTATCTAAATGTTTACTACACGTGGCTACATTTTGTTTACTTAGAAAAATGTATTTGCATTTAAAAATAAAAATTCGTTCGATTGGAAAACCCAGCTATAATTAAGCGGAAAGCAGCTCTACAATTGAAATCATTTAGATAATCTTAACCATTTATGATCGATTTTAAACTAGTTCCTACTGTATACGGAGAGGACTAATGAAATAGTGAGGCAAAGGTTTCGGTGGGCGACTTTTATTGGAAAATAAATACGTGCGAACAGTGCGATTTACTGCGGGGCGTGCTGGTTTACAACAACAATTAGCTAATGTTTGTTATTGCCGGCAATAAATTTTCCAACCTACACGTCAGCATCTGTGTTTATGCACATACATACATACACACATACACTTTAATGCTCATTAGCCAGTGTTTTCAAAGCAAATTTTATATTTAAGAATTTTTAAGTAAATTATTCTACGGAATGTACGAAATTAATCACAAATAGAAAATGCGCTAAAAATAAGTCTAAAAAACTCATAAAAATAATAGAAATATTAAAAAAAGTTATTTCTGCGGCACGCTAATGGTAAAAAAAAATAAAAATAAAAATTTTAGCTAAATATGTATGTAGTAAATAAAAAGGAGAGTGGCATGAAATACAAACATATGTACATACATATACATGGATATGTACGTAAATTCTACTCAGCAAATTAGTTCGCTTCTAGCAATTTTACTTTTAATAATGCCTTATACATATATATGTATATTTGTATGCTGGCTAGAGCGAGTGGATTGATAAAAAGCTGAAAATATACACATAATTTTTTTTTAGCAAAAGTTTCGTTGCACTTTCGTTGACTCAGTTGCTAAACATTTAGGCTGCCATTAATTATTCTTATTGATGTATTGCAGTGCGAATATTTATAGTCGCCGCATCATCCGCAATTCACAATTCGGTCAAACGGTCTTTGACTTTTGCATGCTTGCTGACACACAGTGCCAGTGTAGTTGTTTGTTTTGTATGTTTTTTTGGCGCATGTCGCATTGCATTAGCCATAGGCAAACGGGCGAAATATGTACATATATCGAAGCAATAGGACTATATGCACACACACACACACACATAGAGATCGGGCGACTCATCCCAGGCCAACGAAAAGTTTTGGGTGCGCCTAACCCTGCCCCCTAAGCCCTTAATCTAGTCCACCGTATTGCTAGTTGATGCGCTTAATTGTTGTTGTCAATGCTTTCCACTTTCTGATGGTTGTTGTTGTTTTTTGTATACATACATAGCTACCGAGCGGCTTATGAAACATTTACATACGTGTGGATTTCGCATATTTTTTCGACCTACAGCTTTTCTCGGCTGTTTGGTTTTTAATAATTTTGTGTTTTCATATATTACTATGTATGTATGTATGTACATTAGACTGCATCACCAAAAAAAGTTGCGGTTTTTCCACCGGGATTACAAAATTTATTATATTTTAAGACGTCCACCAAAATATTTCGGAAAAATATTAAGATTTAAGTGAGCTGAACCGATTTGAAAATACCCCCAAAAATGAAATTTTTTATGAATAAAAATAGTTTCTTTTCAAATCGGTCCAGCTCACTTAAATCTTAATATTTTTCCGAAATATTTTGGGGGACGTCTTAAAATATAATAGATTTTATAATTCCAATGGAAAAATAGTACCGATATTTTTTTTGTATGGGGAGTGATGCAGTCTAATGTACATACATATATAAATGCATGCGTGCAGTCCAATTTTTGTAGGCTTTCGCGAAAGTTTTAATTTGAGAACACATGCAGCCCAAATTAGCGCCACAAGCGTTGCCAAGCGAATTATCTTTTTATGTAGAAATGAATTTGTGGATTTTTACGTCTTAAATTAACGCAAAATATTTTTATTTTCCATTCGTTCCCTATAAAAAATGTGAGGACCAGGTGATCTACTGGGAGGTAGTTTTAAAGTATTTGCAAAAGGACCAGGTGATTGCATGCTGACCTGGACCACTTCAAACGTAAAAAACTGATATATGTGTGAACACCACCTCTTCGTGGACCATCGGCAATTTGATTCGGTTGACGAATGTGAATATTATAAAAGTGAATTTAAATCTTATGGAGTTCCAGTCCACGGTCTAAAAGGAGTAGTTGTCTAGGTGGTCCCATTTTATGCAGCGTTCGACCAGATGTGGTCAGGTCCAATAACATCGCAATGCCAATGTAACCATATTTTCTCCATATGTTCGGACCATTTTGGCTACTAGTGTTGGCTGCAAAGTAGGGTGGTCCTGCAAGAGTACTTAACCTAGTTCAACTTTTTGCTGGGTTACTTGTGTGCTGTGTCTGTGTGTGTGTGTGTTTGGGCATATTTTAATAATCTGTTTTTCAGTAGGCATAAAAATAGTAGCCGCATAGTGTTGACTTCATCGCCTGGTGGTGTGGCGGCGCCGTGTTGTCGGTTTGATGCCAACAAAACCGCAGAAAAGTAAATTAAATGACACTAAAAAAAGAAAATCTTAAAAACATAAAACATATCGAATTGTTAAGTTTTCATGCGGCCTAACGAGTATTGAAACAAATTTGTGCGAAAAAATTATGATTTTTCATATGGAAAACGACCACTACTACCACCAAAGGTGTTGTGGTCGATGGTTTGCGTAAGTGTTTACTTACATAAATAAAAAAAAAAATAGTAAAAAAATATGTATATAAAAAATGCGCATTTCTTTTTCATTAAGTGCGTACATTATTTTGGTGGTGTTATTGAAGCATATTTATGTAAGCCTTTTTTGTTTGTACAAATATTAAAAACAAGTGTGTTAAGTACGCTTGTTTGCTCTTGCCTTTTGCAATACATTTTTTCCGGTCCAAAGCTGCTGGAAAAATGTGTACATCAAAATTAATTTCTTCTGACACATTTTGATGTGTTCTAATTATGCTTGTAAGCTTCTGATTATTTGTGAGTAAACATTTGCAATTTTCAATATGCTGTGCTTTTAATAATTAATTTTAAAACCTTTTAGTGAGCAAAGGTAAATATATTTCTTAACTTCGGAGAGGTGAAAAAATGTTAGTAAATCATCATAAAAAATAGAATGCAACTAGTCCATTGAATGTAAAGTTCGAAACGTTGCTTATTGAGTCGCTTACAACAATTAAAAAGGTGACTTTTTTCTATTACAGAAAAGTCGGATGGTCTATGGTAAATAGTATACAGACGTAATTCCATTTGTCTGCCAGTAGCTTTTGCTGCTATTCGAATAATGGAATGAAAAAAGGATAAACATTTCTGACCACGGAACTCCGAATTGAAGGACTTATTCAGCATACCGTTCTGATCTGATATCCAAAGAATCCATTTTTTCTGTTCAATGAAAAAAACTGCATACTCGACGTTTTAAGAAGCAATTTTTCAACGTTTTAGTAGCTTTTGTGGTCGTCGAAAATCGTTGGCTTCAATCAGAGTGGTAGAAATGTAAATGGTTTGGGAGAATATTTTGAAATATTAACATATCATAATAATAATAAAATGATTATTTTTCCATTATTAAAAAAGTGGTTAGTTGAATTTGTCAACATAGTCACGATCCGGTTGATATGGTATATCCCATCAGAGTCTGCGTTTGACATTCTGGCGGCTGGAAAAATTAGAGTTTTGGACAGGCAGGATCGGTGGGCAGCCACACACATTAGTTCTACATATCGTAGGGTGAATGTCAGAGAAGTATGGTGAAATAAACACCAAATTACTCAGTTTTAAGATACGCA